>NW_013666320.1:72267-79788 GCF_000517525.1 Limulus polyphemus | reverse complement strand
GTTATAGCGTGACTGTTGAAATTAAGTGTATCGCAAAGTTATATTCAGAAAGAATAAACCAGTTTTATTTAAAGAAAGGACTTGTGTCGCTAAAGTTTCGTTGGAACAAAGTTACGGAAAATTAACTAACGAACGGAGACGTAACAATACTTATATGACAGTTTAATTCGTACTATTACAAAAGATAACCCTCGACACACTTTATTTCACTCAAAATCATCACTTGTGAAATACATATTTTTGTTTGTTTTGTTGAACTTCGTGTAAAGTTTTGTTTTGTTTGTTTTGAAGTTAAGCAAAAAGCCTCACAATGGGCTATCTGTGCTCTGCCCACCACGGGTATCGAAACCCGGCTTCTAGCGTTGTAAGTCTGCAGACATACCGCTGTGCCACTGGGGGCGTAAAAGTAGGAGAAACGGAAGTACAGGCGTCATAACCATTTGTGATACATGTGGTTGGTCGAGTAATTAACATATGTATAAAATATGGGGTCGATTTAAACCCTAGAAGATTCCTGTTATGCATCGTAAGAGATTGAAACGTTAAGTGACCTTATGATTGAGAGTGGTTATCTGGGATTTTCAAGCTAGGTGTTAATCTAAGATGGTACCTATGTAGTTAACGGTTTCGGGGAACTGAGTGGGAATCTTGTTAATATTGACATTAACAGTTGATTGCGACATGGGAGAAACTTTGTCATTTTATAACCAAATGGTGTCGCTCTTGTTTTTGTGGCATTAAGGATAAGACGCCGATGATGAATTCCAGCCAAAAAGAGGTGTTTACCACAACCTGAAGAACTTTACTGAGAGTTTAGCATAATCTTAAAAGTGGTCACAAGAGCAGTATGATCGGCATATTAATACAATTGGATAGGATAAGTATGTTTAGCCATATGAGCAACATATGGAATATACAATAAAGAGGATAGAATGAAGTCCTGAGATACTCAAGAAGAACAATCGAAGGATATAGAGAAAAAGAGAGTCGTCTCAAGAGAAATAGCTGATCGTTTTCCACGTAGAAATGAGTTGATGATTCGGATGTAGGTGAGTAGTAGCGTTAAGTTTCATACATTGTGAATTAAGCCACGTTCTCAGACAAAATCGTAAGCTCGCTCAAAATCAAAAGGTAGCAAACAATAAAACGTGTTAGTGTTAAAATTATTAGAGCTAGAGCCTGATAATTTGAGAATTTTATCCATTGTCGATACTTTTGGTATATGGCAATAGTTGATAATCAATAATAACTCTTTGGAGTCATTGAACTAAAATACGTTCGAAGGTTTTACTGGGGACACTGATAAGATGATAGGATGATAAGAACCAACACTTGTTGAAGTCTTACTAGGTTTTAAGAATAGTAAAATAACAAGATTCTTCCAGGAATTGCAATAAAATCCAGAATGAAGAAGAAAGGTATAAAATATTGCAAGTATAAGTATACTCATTCTGACACAAGTACAATATTTAAAACTATAATAATGCCGATTAGTTGTCTTATATAGCTCATGCTGAAAGAGATATATCAAATGTTGATACAAATATTTCCTTTATTGATTCATTAGCAAACATTCTTGGAAATTTTCTCACCTATGCCAGTTCCTGAAATATCCCAGCTTATTAATGTGCATAATCTAAACCAGCTTTATTTTGTCAAGCAGTGAATCTTTTATAACTTTCCTTGTCAATAATTTGGGAGTATCATCGCTGTCGTGAAACATCTATTTTATAGAGGTCTCTAACAGACTGCCTGTAATTATGTATTAGCAGTAAAAAGGCACTGATGGCACCAGGTTTGCAACCAGCCTCAGCGTTCTTAAAATTATTCTGAAACAACTTTAAACCTCTGACTTAATAAAAGTGATAGATATCCTATATGTCTGATTCTCGTTTATGATGCTGTGCTTACAATCTCACTTGAAAAGCTAATATTTTAACTCTTTCCATATAAATGACTTTACAGCTTCGAAACGGCTTCTTCTCTACTCCAAAGATATAACACATGCTCCTATGTTAACAGATCATTCTCTTCTTCAACTTACCCACAGTACTTTATATGTCCTGGGTGATAGTTATGTGAATGTATCCACCACAGTACAGGATATCCAATTGTTTCTGAGGAGTTGGCACAACAATGTTCGTGGCCCAGATGGAACCTCGTACTGTCACTTCAAACATGCTCCATTTAGGTTTTTTGGTTACCCAAGTTGTATTTTAACCTGTTTGGATCACACTGGTGAGGGACAAGAGAGAAGCTTGATTTGCTGAAGCTAGAACAACATCTGATGAAAAGTTTGGTTCTGAATGGTTTGGAGAAGGAAGAGGCATCATAGATTCCGCAATATTGTATAAAGTAGATTGAAACTTATTTATTTCTGAGGAAAATCTGCTATCATAATTCATATCAGAAACATAATACAACTTTGAAATTTATTTTCAAGTAGTAGAATAAGTCATGAGGTAGAATTACACTAGAACAAACACACACTGTAGCCAATTGGGACGATTCTGGAAGGAAATGTATGGTGAGAATAAAGCGTTCAGAAAGAGTGTTCTGGGGAATATAATGGATTCAGACAGGTAGATGAACACGATTACAAATTGCCATCCCACCTCTGCCAACACCTGAAAGATGGTTACAATGATGTAAATTGTAGCCAGGTAGTTTTGCCTTTAAGGTTTTGTGGAAAGTTTCGTTGGGAACAATGCAATCACAGAATCCCTCCTCTGGTAAAGTTTCAAAAAGGTGGCTGACTCATTATGAACAAATACATGTTAAAAAAGGCAAATTTTAACAGGCAGTCTCGATATATTCTTGCCTATTAGGATTCCGTAAATATCAGAAATGAAAGCGTGTGGTGAGTCCAGAATACGTGACTTGCATATTGAGTTTAAAAACAGATTTAACTACATATTTGATGCTGTCCATGACAAAGGATCATTGAAATGGGTGAATATTTCATGGAATTATAGTAATAAATCGTAGCATTACTTCAATGGTTAGGAGTTAAGAAGCACGTTACCAAAAGAAACAACAGTAACAGTATTAGCAGATTTTGGACTTGGTTTTCCTAGGCATTTTAGGAATATGATAGTCTAGCTGACAGATATAGCAAATCTGTGTGGGGGAGTGAGACCAATTTACTGCACTTTCTAACGTGATGAGGACCCAGACAATGTGAACAATCTGGCTTATTAGGACTGTTTTGCTGCTTAATGAGTGTTGTAACGCAGGTCCTTTTCATAGTGCAAAGGTTTGAGTGGAGGTGTCCTAAAAGCTTCCACTCTGTATTGTTGTTTAATAACGAAAGCATCACGTTGAAGAAAGTGGTCGATTGCATCCCTGGTTTCTATATAAAGTATCAAACTGCATGTATAAATAGTATTTAAGAGAATCTTTTGTCTTTCATCATCCAGCCCAACTGATAAGTTCTGAAATTGAATGAAAGGCCTTTTGAATAGTAGTGTCTGGGAGATAAAAGATAGGTCTGAAATGCTATTTTTACGTGCCTTGATTTTGACTCCACATATATACATAAATAGATATAGATAGACTTGAAATGTCATTTTCACCCGCCTTTGGTTTTGAATCAGCAATGGACAAATTGCGAGAAATGTAAAAAAAAAAAAAAACATTTGCAATTAATACAATTTTAATCACGTATTGGTTACTAATACTTCACCAGGTTTTGGTGTTTCAAACTACAATGTTTAAAGTATTCTACTGCATATATAAATAACATTTCATAGAACCTTTTATGGGGACGGTCGAAGAATAATTGAAAACTAAGATATGTTTGAAGAGCGTGTTTGGCCTTTATTAGCATTAGTGCTTACTTTCACATTTATTGGTGAGTTACATTTTTCTAGTTATTCAGTTTTAACTTATTTTCCTGTTACTATATTGTTGGTGTATCTGGAGGTCCTTCAGTAGGCCAGTTTCTACTACAAGGATGCAGTGCTATCTGTCTCCTAGTCTTCAAAGATCTAAATCTTTTTATAGGCCCATCGTGAGTTACAAGATATTTGTTCAAGGTATACTCATTTTCCAATCAGATACCCTCTTGTCTGTCAGAGATAGAATTTTTGCATTTCCATCTACTGATTCCAACTATATATGATAACCAACATAAACCTCCATTATCCCATGGAGCAGTGTTATCACTTCACTTCACCACTTCTTTATTTCCTGAATATTCCCAATCCAGAGACCCAGTCATTTGCCATCATCACTGAACAACACGTAGCCATATTATCACAGTTAAGAGACTGAAGTGGTGATAGGTTAACACTGGAACTTCTCCAGTTCCTCATAACACTAGTGCCAATTTAAATTACTGACAAACCAGTTATGCTCTTCCATTTAGCCAATCTTAGATGGCAACTCTGCTTCAACAATGTCCCTTAACAAATTCAATCTTTTTACATCCTTTAAATAGAAAAACTTCCAGCTCCACAACAATACCTACTAAACTTTAATAATTAAGACCATGTTTCCAAATTATCCAGTATCTCCCTACTTGAACATATCTGTAATTTTTAACTACATCCTGAATTACAATTACAAGAATACTCCAATAACTGTGTATGATATCTATCTAGTTCTAAACAATAAGCATAATATTATCACATATTTGGATGGAATTGCCTATATACATCTGTGTCATAATCCAAGGAATTTGTTTTTCTGCTTCTGACAATGCTCTTTACAGTTCTTCTCTAGACTGAATTTTTCCCACTGTTTTTGAAGTTCTCAAAAATCATATTTTTCTTGAAATCTAATAAACCTCCTTCTAACATAAGCTTCTACCATTAAACCAGTCTCTCAAGTTTATTTAGTAAAAACATTTAGCATATACTTGTTAAGAATCTATATCTTTCTTACAGACCATAAGCCCATTGTCAAATGCCGAATTTCGTCTATTTTTTTCTATGCAGGATAAACTTCTTTAACTTTCAAATGCTACTAGTAATCAGGTTCCCACAATTATATCAGTTATCTCATTTTTGGGATCCTTTGAGAACTCATATTCCATACACATCTTTGCCTGCAATTCCTGGCTATATGTCTCTTCAATTTACACTTGAAACATATATTAACCTTTAGTTTATTTCTTTTGTTTTGTTTAGCTAGCCGTATCATTAACTATTTCAATTGTTCTAAGCTATTTTTAAGGGGAGTTGATGTTTCAATACTGCAGCATGTGATAACCCTTTACTTCTAGAGGCACTATTATTAGTTCATTTGCGATCTTAATGGATTCTTGTTCCTTTATCGACTGCAAAGCTTCCTCAGCGTACACTTAATTTACTTCAGCCTCATTCTGACATCGTCGTCTGCTATGGCATCTGTAAATTGGTCATATTCAAAGACATATATCATTTTGCAAGGAACATCCCAGTTAGGTTATTTGGTAAGCCTTTTCCAAAACTTCTATAAGTTCGGCTGATGTCTCTTCCTTACTACATACCTTATTCCAGATCTTTGCTTTTAATACTTTTTCTGGTGACACACTCACAACCTATTCGATAAAGTGACTACTAATGCTTGATAGTGTTACGATTCTTAGATGAAAGGTTTACTTAATATTGTCAAAGCTGGTCCTTTTAATTAGACAGCAAGATGAATAGCTTGGTGTTCACTATTCCAGCCATACACTCTGGAAATGATTTTGAATTGAGCCTGGTATGACTCCCATTATGATTCTCTACTGACCCACTTTGAACTGGTTAACTAAATTCTGGAACTGGTTTTGATAATGTACAGGAAGGTCCTTCAATAACAGGTGGCACACAAGTAGTGTAATAAGTGTAGACTAAATAAGTTTTCCTATTCCATATTTGGTAATAGATTATATTTTTTGGTTGGAACTGTTGAAGCAGTGCACAAAGAGGTGTGGCTAACTTAATCTTTGCATTTAATAATTAATTTTCCAGATGTTTTATTCTCTCACTGATGAGCTCTTTTAAATTTTGGTGAAAATAATTCAACGTACAGTCTACGTAACTATCACAAATTAACTTGTTTCCTCCTTTAGCGTCTCTACAAGTTTAAACACTTGTACACTGTTGTATTGTAGGCCTACGTTACAAATAACGTTCAGACCACTCTAACGATACTAGGATTAACGAAAAATTACCTATTAGTATAGAGTAACACAAAAGGCACAATAGATAACACTGATCCAAATATTTCACAAAACATACTGACTGATTCAACTATCTATCTTGAAATAACTCTACACACGACCCAAATATCTCGTATTTATAACATTATTCCTAATGTACAAGAAAACCTTGACGTCAACTTAGAACTTTTAAGCATTATAGGACTGTTTTACCATCGTGCGCCATCTAACTAATATACAAATTACAACGCTAAAAATATAACTTACAATTTAAAAACTGTTTCGATACCTAAAGGAATTTTGTCAGTGATAATATAATGTGACTGGACGAAACGTTGGGCAAAATAAATATTATTTTTGTTGTTGTTGTTGATGATGACGTGTGTTGTTGTTGATATGTGTTTTAATGATTCCTTAGGCTTGTACAGCATATAAGATAAATTGTTTTGTGTTTTGCACAAGTAATCCAAATTGGTATTTATGTTTTTTTGTGTTTGCTGAACGAAATATGGATAGTTTTTATGGCTTGCAAGTCTGAACAACCTGCTTTATTACAAGGACAACAACTTTTCTGTATCATAGCTTTAGACATGAATAAGGACAACCTTGAGAATTTTGAAATAAAGGACTGAAACAACAAAATTTTAGGAAACACTTATTTTAAAATATCAGTTACTTTGGAAGAAACGAAAATGTACTGTTGTTTCCACATGCGTGAAATTTTTTTGAGTTTAGGATTATATGTAACAACAAGTGGAATCGTCTTGGTTTTCCAATTCTGAACTGGTCAAGTATGGTTTATCAGCTCTGATCTGTGTACATTTATTTTTACAGGCTGTTAGTGTATCATAGTTTTATCATTTTGTTTTCTAATTGACTTTATTTGGGTAAGTTTTATAAAAAGAAAATAAAGAAGTCTTGAGTGTAATTCCTTTGATATTGTTGAAACGGCAGAGTTTGTAGTTGATTTTGTGTATAATTAAATGTATAAAATGTCTTATTTAAAGAGACAGTGGCAGGAAGTTCATCTGTGTAGAGTAACAGTCAAAGGAATAACATAACACTAATATATACAATATGTATATGCACAAAATGTGTATGACAAGTATATTCAAACCATAATACTTGAAGTCAGATATTCTATGTCAAACTGAAGCTTTTAAGGTTCCCGGAGAAAAACCTTAAAGAATTTGTTACGTGTTTGAAGTTCAAACTTTAAAACTTTGAACAGTTAGATACAGTCTTCCTGTTTCCATAAATATGCTTATTAATGTATTTCGTTATCATATAATTAAATAATTCAGTGAAATATTTATAGATGGCGCTACAACCAGTAATAATAATGGCTGGAGACGGCTTAAATGGGTAATGAAGAAAAACTTTAATATAAG
>NW_013666320.1:54452-71299 GCF_000517525.1 Limulus polyphemus | reverse complement strand
CTTATATTAAAGTTTTTCTTCATTACCCATTTAAGCCGTCTCCAGCCATTATTAATCTCAAAATGGGTTCCTCGTCATCGAATTTGAACCAGTGATAATGTTCTCTTCTTCCAAGAGACCCATCACCATTTTTAATAATGACAAGGGTAATTGGGACTGTTCTCTTGGTTAAGATTCATCGTATTCGTAAGTAGACAAGTGATAAAGAAAATAATCAAATGAGTATCTAGTTATCGTTTGACAAATTTGTATTCTCGTAATTATTAATATTATTAATTTCCAAAAATGTTATGGCATTCTTTATATAAATGTGGTGACATAATATGTGTAAGTTCCCATAGAAAGCAACGTGAAACAGACATTAAAATGAAGATCAGTTATTTCATGATAACGTTATACGTCGGATGTGAATAACTACACATGCATTTTTTTCTAGGGTTTCAGTTATGTAGCTTTAGTTGGTTAGAAACATTTATTGAAAAGAGGTTTTCACTGATTATTTAATAACTGTTGGTTCTGAATTATACTAATGTAAAGTAGAGAAGTTACATAATAATTATTATCATAAGTTTTTATAATTAAGAAGGAATTTCTATGAAAGTGTAAATTAACTTTTTAATTCTCCAGTTTTTCATCTTATGGCTTGGATCCCATCATATTCATAGAAAATTGTAGATAAACACAGGAATAAAAAAACTGTAGTTCATACGTTTATGAAAACAGACGTAAAGGTCTGGTCTAAATAAACTCGTACAATTTTGTCTATCTGCTAAACTTTGATATATAATATTTTGTCGATAAAATGTTCATTTTTATTTTTCGTTCGCCCAGAGTTAGCTATGCCACTGGCTTTGATAATTTATTCCCGCTAAAAGTTACTAGTGCGATACACGGGAGACAGCAAATCTAACACTAAAAACATAATTCACGCTGTTAAAAAATTTAGAGCGCCGAAATAGAATCTTATTCGTAATATTGAACACGTAGAAATGAAAATAAAAAATTAAACAGATTGCTATGAACTACCAGAAATTACATATATTTTTAATGGAATATAAAATTATAATTAACTCCTGATCAAAGCGCCTCCCAGTGGCACAGCGGGATATCTGCGGACTTACAACGCTAGAAACCGGGTTTCGATACCCGTGGTGGGCAGAGTACGGATAAGCCCTTGTGTAGCTTTGTGCTTAACTTCAAACAAACAAACAAAACCTGATCAAAGCAAGAGACAGACAAAACTATATATTAACTCCATCATGAATAGAACTAAGTTAATATGATGTTCTTAATAGAGTGTGCCAAATTATAAAACAAAAACTTATAAGGACTAAAATTCATTAAATCATCAAGTAAGTGCTCTCCCTTTTGACGATGTTTTCGGCCATAATCCCAATAATACCTCACAATGTTCGGCCAACTTAGAAAACTTAGGTAAGTCATAAATTCAAGTGCTAAACTAACAATGCAAAATGCTCATAACAATAAATAATATATAGTCAAAAGTAGATGAATATAAATAATAAGAATATTACGCATATTGAACATTGTGATCTATACTGCTAATGATATTAGTACTTAAGAAAGATTACTCTATAATTAATTACAAAACATATACGGAATGGTCATTTTATGATATGGATTAATTTTGTATTTCTAATGTTTAATATATTGTAATCGTTGTAGTAACCCCTAAGTGACAATTCAAAAAACAAATGCTAATTCAAAATCATTACATGTTAAATTATTTCGAGCACACTCGGAGAATGTCATTAAAATACAAAATAGATATTGTACATGTGGAATTTTTTATTATTGTTTCATTAAAGAAAAAGTTTTCACTCGGATCAGGGGCTCAAAATTCGGGGTTCGATTCCCCGTGATGGTTTAGTTTTAAATTTCGCACAAAGATAGACGAGGCTATCTGCGCTAGCCATCCCTAATTTAGCAGAGAAAGAATAGAGGGAAAGCAGCTAGTCATCACCACCCACCGCCAACTCTTGGACTACTCTTTTAACAAAGAATAGCGGGATTGACCGTGACATTATAACGCCCCCACGACTGAAAGGGGGCGAATATGTTTGATGGGACGGGGATTCGAACCCGTGACCCTCAGATTGCGAGTCAAGCGCCCTAACCACCTGGCGATGCCGGGTCTACTCGTGCCGGATTTGTTTGTTTGTAATTAAGCACAAAGCTACAAAATGGGCTATTTGTGCTGTGCCAACAACGGGTATCAAAACCCGGTTATTAGAGTGGTAAACTTTTAGACTTACCGCTCTCAAATTACACATTTTGTTGATTACGTTTGTTTCTAAAGTAATTTACTCTCTAAAATAGTTAGCAACATTATTGAAAAACACCCGGAAACAGTAGAGATTACGATACATTAATATATAACAATAAATTATACAGTCCTTACTTATAAATGAAAACATTATTTAAAAACACCCGGAAACAGTAGAGATTACGATACATTAATATATAACAATAAATTATACAGTCCTTACTTATAAATGAAAACATTATTTAAAAACACCCGGAAACAGTAGAGATTACGATACTTTAATGTATAACAATATTTATGAAAACATTATTTAAAAATCAATATACACACAATGTATTTTCCTTCTTTGATTTAATTTTTAATATAGACACTGATAAAGCAGCTGTCACATTTATAATACGTTTTTACGAAAGTTTTTTTTTTTAAACAACCTCATTTTGGTGAATCATTTTGAATAATACCAAATTATTATTTCTTTACAAATGTTTCACGAAAGCACCTCAGTGGCAAGAAAGAGATAACCTAGATACATTTCTTTTTACACTTATAATTACTGTACCTTGAATAAAAAAACACAACAAATTCAAGGGGAAATAATAGTAAGGTAACATGTTTTTTTTTTGTTGTTGTTGTTTTTTGCAGCCACTAACTGGAAACGGTTTGTCATTTGGGTTACAAGCAGTTTGAACTTGATTTGTTGGATTGTTGGAACTGATGTATGTGTGAACTTGATCTGTTGAATTCTTGGAACTGATGTATGTGTGTACTTGATTTGTTGAATTGTTGGAACTGATGTATGTGTGTACTTGATTAGTTGAATTTATGGAACTGATGTATGTGTGTACTTGATTTGTTGAATTCTTGGAACTGATGTATATGTATGTGGATTCCATTGCAAGCACTAACTTATCCAATATTGAGTTACTAAACTTTTATTAATTATTCCTCTCTATATAGTTTGTGTGTTTGTTTTAAAGCAAAGCTACATTGGGCTATCTGGTGTGTTTAACGCGGGGAATCGAACCTCAGATTTTAGTTTTGTAAGTCCGTAAACTTACCGCTTTCCCACCGGAGGACTCATTATTATCCAATACTGTTATAGCTGATCAAGAATGCCGCTCTTTAAAAAACAAAATAGTAATAAGATAATAATGAGTCCTCTGGCGGTAAGTTTACGGACTTACAACACTAATCAAATGCGCGTGAAAGTTGATTAAATTTCGTAAATCATCAAATAGTTCATTACATAACAAGTACAAAATTTTCTAAAATTCGTATATTTTAATTACTGTTTTCATTTTTCATATTTATGTTTCGTTCATTGAAACATGATTCTCACTCGGTGACTCATCCGTAAGTCTGAGGGCTTATAACGATAAAAACCGGATTTCGATACCCGCGGTAAGTTTGTTTGTTTGTTTTTTGAATTTCGCTCAAAGCTACAGGGGGGGGGGGGCTATCTGCGCTAGCCGTCCCAAATTTAGCAGTGTAAGACTAGAGGGAAGGCAGCTAGTCATCACCACCCACAGCCAAATATTGGGCTACTCTTTTACCAACGAATAGTGGGATTGACCGTCACATTATAACGCCCACACGGCTGAAAGGGCGAGCATGTTTGGTGTGAGAGGGATTCGAACCCGCGACCTGCAGATTGCGAGTCGAGTGCCCTAACCACCTGGCCATGCCGGGCCTCCCGCGGTAAGTAGAGCACTGATAGCCAATTGTTCAGGTTTGCGCTTAACAACGAAACTAACAAACTATAACGCTCAAAATGGGGTTTTGATACTCGTGATGGGAATAGATTTGCGCTTAACAACAAACAATCAAACACTGAAATATTTGTATTTGAATTCTGTTTTGTTTTGTTTTTTTGCGAAAGGTTTGAATTTCAGGTGGCTTCAAGGCAACATCGATGAACAAAAAGTGTTGAAAATCTACTTTGCATTTTAATTATTTTTAGTTATTTTTGTGCGTAATTCATTGTCAGATCATTTTTCATACCTTGGATCGTAGAACACTATGTCTGCACTGTGTGTCAGGACTTAAAACTACTAACTAGACATGTGAATGATGAACAAAATGTTTCGAATGTTTCGAGCAACATGAATATATTCACTGAGTAATATTAACCATGAAAACAATCACCAACTTTTTTACACTTACAAAGAGCTGCTGACTTCACCCTTCCACAACTAATATGAAATATATCTTTAGATATAATAGGATATTATTTCTAAAACTTTGTGCAGGGGTTTTTCATTTAGTCATCATCTTCCTGGTAAACCAATTGTACAAAGCATAAACTTGAACTAATTATCTTTCTTATTTAAAAGTTATATAACTACAGCAATTTTTCTGATCAACTTGTAGTTGCTCAACTCTTATTAAACAACTACAATTTTTCTGTTCAACTTGTAGTTGCTTAATATGAGTTGAGAGTTCGCTCTCTCTTGTTTACACTTATTTGAAATAATTGTTGGAGTAGGTAATCTAAGGATTTTGGGATGCTGCAATGAGGCCTTATTCTGACTTAATAGTGTGGAATTTCATTATTTTTGTTTTGATGCTTCCCTGTGTGGATATTTTAGGAAGCATTTTATTTTTCATCACAGCAGCCAGTAACAACCCTTCAGCGAATTAAAGACAGCTAGTAAGTAAAAGACTCATTTACACTGTTTTCCTTTACTGTCCGCGTTCGGTTTCCTGCTATAGCTGTGATGTATTTACTTTTTCTTAGAACATATGTACTATCTTCCTACAGTTTTTTTATACAGTGAGTAGCTATACTACATTATAAAACGCCCCCAAGTGGATCAGCGGTAAGTCTGCAGACTTATAACGCTAAAAACCTGGTTTCGATACCCGTGGTGGACGCAGCACAGATAGCCCAGTGTGTAGCTTTGTGTTTAATTACAAACAAAACCTTACAAAATTAAGTAAGTAACATGTTATATTATTATTTATTTGATTATTGTTTTCATTACTATATAACCTTAGACTAGTTATCTTCAATGAATAATTAAAAAATTGCAGAATTTTAAGAATTTAGATTTTGTAAATGGAACTCCGATACGGACTACGTTTAATTCAGTGAAGTTTGGGTCCCAAATTGTTTCCGATTAACAAGGATTCAAGAAAAGTAAAAGTCAGTGAACTCAATTATCACCAAATTTATAATTGGTATATATATAATCTAGTAGGTTTTGAATTTTGAATATTTTGCTTGTTTTGATATTTCCTACAAAGGTACATGAATTGATGTCAGTGTACGTTTAGAGTGATAGACTAAAGATGATATAGTCAAGAGCACCCACCGACAACTCTTGGACTACTCTTTCTGATCGAATAGTAGGATGTGAACGTCACTCTTATAACTAGCCCAAAACCTCAAAGTGCGGATTGCACTTTGCGACATCGGGACACGAACCTTGAAACCTCGGATTCATGGTCCGGACTTGTTAAACATTCGTCTATGCCCGGCCATGTTTAAAATAGAATCCTGTATTTAACTGTAACAACACTCGTTCTCATGAAAAACAGAAAGTTGTGTCATAATCGTTGCGGGTGCTGCTTACTGGTAACCCTTCAGTTGGGCAACAAATCTTATATCAGAATGCTTAAACCTTAGGATCTGATATGGCCAGTTGTTCAATGTGATACATAAGTTGCCAAATACACAAGCAGCGAAGGTTCGTACGTTATTGCTTAGAACTTTAGTCCCAGATCTTAAGCCTTTTGGATTGATCCGATCCTGTAAATATAATGTTTGTTTGATTTGTATCCTTATCGACGTAAACACTCTGTAGGTGATGTATTCAAATTAAGTTTTATGTTTTAATGAAATTAATCAGTGATAGAGGAAATATATTATTATCGTAATATTTCGCATTTGTTCAGGCCAAGGGTTAGCATTAACAGACTGCGGATCGAAGAGTCCTGAGTTCGAATATTAATGTTACTGAATAAGCCCTGCACTTTCAGATTGGGTGCGTTATAAATGTGACAATCAATCCCATTATTTAGTCCAAAGAGGACGTCTCTGATCTGGTCGCTTAACCCACATCCTTATAAGGAGATCGTTCAGTTTAAAAATTCAAAATCATCTTATTTCAGAGAATGTTTTAATAGTTTCTATCCGAACGTCATCAATCTGATGTGTCTTATCACTTCTAATACATTTCAGCGAAGTGATATAAGCCCATCTAAGAACAGCAATCGACCTGAATAAAGACAACACGTAGCCATTAATAAAGTTTGGGATAAACTAATATTTTAAATACAATGTTAACAAGCTTGACTGAACTTATTGCTAGAGAAAAAAACACCTCCTCAAGGTCGTATGTATTCCCACTTTCACACCTATATTATGGAAATGAACGAAATCTTTACCAAAAACAGTGCTGAAATTAAACATATTTGTTTAAAGCAGCCTTTACAATACGCTCTGTATCATTACCTATACATATGTGCTTCTACCTAATGGATAATATAAACTGGTGTATAAACATTCAAGGCTGACCCACTTTTTTTTCGCTGGAAGTGACCATTCTTTAGGCCACCTGTCCATCATACTTCACCACATGTCCAGAATATGTTTATAATTATATTTAAATTCTATTTATGTCGTAACAATTCGTTTAAGTTGTTTCTTGTGCACTTTTGTAAACAGGCGAGCATATTTCGGGTGTTTACGGTTAATATGTGTGTGTATATGTATATATGTGTATATATATGTGTGTGTGTATGTATGTGTGTATATGTGTGTATATATATATGTGTGTGTGTATGTATGTGTGTATATGTATATGTGTGTATATATATGTGTGTGTGTATGTATGTGTGTATATGTATATATATATATGTATATATATATATATGTATATATGTGTATATGTGTGTATGTATATGTGTGTATATGTATATATGTAAGTATATGTGTATATGTATATGTATGTATATGTGTATATGTATATGTATGTATATGTGTACATATGTGTATGTATGTATATGTGTGTATATGTATATATGTATGTATATGTGTATATGCATATGTATATGTGTATATGCATATGTATATGTGTACATATGTGTGTGTATGTATATGTGTGTATATGTATATGTGTGTGTGTATATATGTGTGTATATGTGTATATATGTGTGTGTATGTATATGTGTGTAAATGTATATGTGTGTATATGTATATGTGTGTGTATATGTATATGTGTATATATGTGTGTATATGTATGTATATTTGTGTATATGTAATGTGTATATATATGTGTGTGTATATGCACATGTATATATCTGTGTATATGCGTATGTATATGTGTATGTATGTGTATATATGTATATGTGTGTATATGTGTATAATGGTCAACTCCTGTACTTACATTCTTTTTGAGTAATAACTAATTTTCCAGTCTTTGTTCAAGCAATTTTAATGAATAACAGCAGAACTGGAATGTGTTAATAAATTAATTGTTGGGCTCAGTAATCGAATATTCTCAGTTAATCAATTAATTGTTGGGCTCAGTAATCGAATATTCTCAGTTAATCAATTAATTGTTGGGCTCAGTAATCGAATATTCTCAGTTAATCAATTAATTGTTGGGCTCAGTAATCGAATATTCTCAGTTAATCAATTAATTGTTGAGCTCATTAATCGAATATTCTCAGCTACTCAGTTAATTGTTGGGCTCATTAATCGAATATTCTCACGTAATTGATCCTGGTTTCATCGCAGTTATTTTCTTATATTTTTTCTTCCCTTCATTTAATAAAAAAATAGATATTCAGTGTTTCCGCTGGAGGTCGCCATTTGCACATTTTGCAAAATGCAAACTTATTTTAGCGAACCTTTTGGTACAATATTTGTTTATTTTAAAGATGATGTGAAAGTTTCTTACTTGACGAATCGAGACGACACCACGAAGTTTCCATTTTGTTTATTTTTAACACATGCAGTATTACCAGTCTAAATCAAATAATGAAAACGTTTTCCTACCATTGGTAACGGTAATAATGTTATTTATTTAAAACGTATCGCGATTGCAATTAGAAATGATTAAGTTGCCAATAGGCCGTTTTATTTCTGTACGTTGTTTCGATTCCGCAAACTTTGAAATAATATTTAATATTATTTAATATTTAATATATTAAAATTTTATAACAATAAAAAGATATAAATAAGGATTTTACTGTCGCCTACCGTACTCATTAAACCTAACTAAACTTATTTGATGTCTTCTCATCAAAATAATATTTCCGTAGCATTAAAACAAACATAATCTAACACACACAGTCAATAAGTTTTGTACAAAATTTTATCAAAACAGAATTCGACGGAAGTCAGATTCGAACGGCTTATATGGAAGGAGGGTGGGTATTTTTCGTATATATACATATTTAATGGTGAAAGTTCCTGACTTTAGGGCCCGATTTTTCCGCGAAAACTTCTATGCGGATTCATGGTATAAAAATGCATCGGTAAGATATTATTCCCGGAAATTTTGGGTGTGACATACCTTATGGTAATCTAGATAAATAGGTCAAAACGTTGTACTTTGTTAATAAAGGGAAATAGGTCCTCACATCTGTTTACACCATTTTTTGTCGTTTTTTTATTTATACATTCAAGAACAGATCGAAATTTACCAACAATGCTGATGTTCAGAGAAAAAATAAAATAAGGAAATATCAGATTTAGCTAGATGGAGTATTTAAACACCAAAAACTGGCGAAGTATTGGAAACCAATGGGTTCAAACATTTGCGATAAAAATCACGATAACTACAGATTTTTTTTCCATATTCCTTCTCGATTCAATGTCAGTAATATCATTATTTGTTTTCAAGTACCTTAAACTGTCTTGTATTATTTTCATTTGTTATTATTCAGTGTAAACTATGAAATATTTTTGGTGGCACGTTTGATTGATTGATTGATGTTAAGCACAAAGGGCTGTCTGTGCTCTGCCCACCACGGCTATCGAAACCCGGATTCTAGCGTTGTAAGTCCGCAGAAATACCGCTGTGCCACTGAGGGGCATTGGTGGTACATAATTAAAATGTTTTTTGCATGATCTCTTTCTTAATTTATTGGAATTGCCCTCCAATGGCTCAGCAGTCAGTCTGTAGGCTTATTAAGCTAAACATTTGGTTTCATTAACCGTGGTGGGTACAGCACAGAAGCCCATTCTGTAGCTAAATCCACGTATTCTATTGGGATAAGCATAACTTTTATTCATAAGTTTGGTTGTAGTTAAACACAAAGGGCTAGCTGTGCTCTACCCACCACGGGTATCGAAACTCAGATTCTAGTGTTGTAAGTCCTCAGACATACCACTGTTCCTCCGGGGAGCTATTCAAAAGTAATAACTTTTATTCATTAATATTCTATATTTTAATAAATGTCTCACAGGAAGTGTTTTTAGTAAAATATTCCTGTTATAAATTGTTTGGCCCCGCATGGCCAGGTGGTTAGGGCGCTCAACTCGCAATCTGAGGGTCGCGGGTTCAAATCCCTGTCTACATCCAACCTGTTCAGCCGTGGGGGCGTTATAATGTGACAGTCAATCCCACTATTCATTGGTAAAAGAGTAGCCCAAGAGTTGGCGGTGGATGGGGATGACTAGCTTTTAACTAGACTTTAAACTTTAACTGCTAAATTAGGGACGGCTAGCTCAGATAGCCCTCGTGTAGCTTCGCGCGAAATCCATAACAAACAATAAATTGTTTAATTTTTATCAGTAAGTTGTGTTATATGGTTTATAATACTATTCTGTAATGAAATAATTGGCTTCGTGTAGTCGTATAAGTTCCTCACCATATGAAAATTTCATACTGAACTATTGACTGTATCAAGAAGAAATAAATAATTCTTAACATCTGAACAATTATAAAAAAATTCAAATAATAGATTTTGATGAAAATAAATCTTAACGTTTTTGCCTAATCCTTAACATGCTGTTTACAGCTTAAATTTGTATCCGTTTCTGAACCTAAATATATTATAACACTGCTGTAAGCTGTACGATCAGACGAAGAGCGCTAGCTCGAAACGTCATCCTTCTTTAAATAAAAATATAAAAAACTTGGTGATTGTTCAATCTGTTATTTAAATTTAATATTTATTATGTTTGAACAATGTTTAGATTACCTACTCCATCTAGTGAGCTCAGATAGTTATTTTATTCTTTCTAGAAACATCAATCGCTATTGTTAGTCGAATTTCATGAACTTTTGAAAATAATTATAATGCCAACAATGACATATGTGTTCTATTAACGACACCACATCATGCAGGCCTACGTTTTGTTTTGTTTTTGCTAATTTTTTAATATTTTATTCGTGAGGGTTGTTTTAGGCTAATAAAGTTAATTAACTCTGTATAAAAGTTATTTCAAAATGTCTTTAAGTCTTCTCAGAAGAACACTAAGTTGTTATGGTGTGTATAACTTTTACGAGCTAGCGGAGAATGATTACTGTTAAGCCTAATACTAATATATTATGACAAGTAAAACTGTTTGTTTAGAGCAAATCCATATTGGGTTATCTGCTGTATCGACCACGGGAATCAAGCCCCGAATTTTAGCTTTGTTGGTCAGCAAATTTACCGTAAAATTGTAGAGCACTAAAGTTGTTTAAATGTTATACTAATTGATTATAAATCATAAAAAAAATACCAAATATAACGATGACCATAACAGATTACTAGTAGACACAGTGTCAATGTAAGTCGCATACACAAATACGTCACGGCGAGTAATCACGTGATGGGTAATGGAAGGTATACACACACTACTACATTTAGACGATCAAACATCTGGGTACTTCGTCATCTTCTTCGCTTACCAGCACATGCCACATCACTTGCAAGAGGAAGAAGAGGTGATGTGGATGTAGAATTAATGGTAAATTTGTACACAACAATATTCGAGTGTGAAGTGAGCCCACCATTTATTATCTTGAATCAACAAAATGTCGATCACACACATTTCTATCCCTATTACGTGTTTATTTGCCTCTGCACATTAGGGTGAAAAAAAAAAGAAGAAGAGAAGTGTGTTTATGGTAGCATTACCTGGAAAAGATACCCATGCTTGTTAGTTGTAACGTCTTTAAATTGGAAAGTTACTTAATCCCGCTGAACCTAGTCTTTTATTATGCAGTAAAACAAAATAAATTTGTTGTTCACTATTCCATCATCTCTGCTGGAATCAGAGTCCGTTGGGGTCTTGTTTGGATGATGTTGCTGAAACGGTTAGCTACGTTCTGCATCTGGACTTGATAGAGTTATGGTTGGACTAATTCACGAAGGTCCTGCAGTCGAAATGGTACAACAAATGTAGACAAAATAGGTTCTCCTTATTCTGTATTTTATAGTAAATGCTGCCTTAGCTTGGAATTCTCGAACAGATGCAGGAAGAGATGTGGCTGGTTTGACCTTTGCATTTACCAAGTCATTTTCCAAATGTGTTTATTCTGTCATTGGTGTTCTTTTCTACATTTTTGGTTGTATAGTTATAATCTCTTTGTATTTCTTCGTATTTGTCGTTACAGCCTTCCTGTACTTTGGTGACGTCTTTTTGTTCTTCAGTTTCTTCAATACATCCTTTATCTTCTTGTTGATGTCTTTCTGTAGTTTCTTCAATACATCCTTTATCTTCTTGTTGATGTTTTTCTGTAGTTTCTTCAATACATCATTTATCTTCTTGTTGATGTCTTTCTGTAGTTTCTTCAATACATCCTTTATCTTCTTGTTGATGTCTTTCTGTAGTTTCTTCAATACATCCTTTATCTTCTTGTTGATGTCTTTCTGTAGTTTCTTCAATACATCCTTTATCTTTTTGTTGATGTCTTTCTGTAGTTTCTTCAGTTTTGTTGTTGTAATACCCATAACTTTCCCTATTTGTTGTTATATTATCTGGAAATTATTGGAAGAAAGGGTTTGTTTCTTTGTAGTTAAACACAATCTACGTAATAGTCTATCTGTGCTGTACCTACCATATTGATAAAATATATGCCATCTTAAGTGACTCCAGTAAGTTTAAAGTGTTGATTGATAATATATATGCCATCTTAAGTGACTCTAATAAGTTTAAAGTGTTGATTGTTAAAATATATGCCATCTTAAGTGACTCCAGTAAGTTTAAAGTGTTGATTGATAAAATATATTCCATCTTAAGTGACTCCAGTAAGTTTAAAGTGTTGATTGATAAAATATATGCCATCTTAAGTAACTCCAGTAAGTTTAAAGTATTGATTGATGAAATATATGCCATCTTAAGTAACTCCAGTAAGTTTAAAGTGTTGATTGTTCAATATATATGCCATCTTAAGTGACTCCAGTAAGTTTAAGGTGTTGATTGATAAAATATATGCCATCTTAAGTGACTCTAATAAGTTTAAAGTGTTGATTGTTAAAATATGTGCCATCTTAAGTGACTCCAGTAACTTTAAAGTGTTGATTGATAAAATATATGCCATCTTAAGTGACTCTAATAAGTTTAAAGTGTTGATTGATAAAACATATGCCATCTTAAGTGACTCCAGTAAGTTTAAAGTGTTGATTGATAAAATATATGCCATCTTAAGTAACTCCAGTAAGTTTAAAGTGTTGATTGATAAAATATATGCCATCTTAAGTAACTCCAGTAAGTTTAAAGTGTTGATTGATAAAATATATGCCATCTTAAGTAACTCCAGTAAGTTTAAAATGTTGGTTCAAATCTAAACGGCGACCTCTCTATGTCACTCACTGTGAGGGGTCGTGAGGGTGCATGCTAAGTTTGGCTGAGATCAATAACATAACTTGGAGTATATATAAAATGCCCTGAAGGATAACGTAATTGGGTTATATACAAATGCTGATCCCTTTTGTCATTCCCCGCAGGACTCTAAGGTCATATGCCAGTTTTGTTGACAAACAGTTGCCCCTCAGTGGCACAGTTGTATGTCTGCGGACTTACATCGCTAGAATCCGGGTTTCGATACCCGTGGTGGGCAGAGCCCAGATAGCCCATCATGTAGCTTTGTACATAATTACAAACAGTCCATAGTTTAGTCAGTTATAAGCAGACACACACACATACAGACATTTTTTTCAAATAACATTTATAAGATTACTGTTAAGTTAATCGTATTCAAAAACCCACAGAAGTGGATAATTTTTTAACTATTGAAGATAAACTATGTATATATATAGTTACAATACATAAATTGTTATCGACCGTTGTTATCATTGTCAGTGATGGACATTTGTCAGTTTGCATTATTTATATATATATATATACACACAATTTATAGTTAAAAATAGTGATGATCACTGCAATCACCGAAAAAAAGTATCAAAGAAATATTCTAACAAACATTAATCGAGTTAAAACTGACTGGATATGTGAAAAGACATTCTCTGTTCGGTAATTTAAAAAAAATTTAAAACGAAAGAAAGTACTTTTATGTTTCTTCAAAATAACAAAAGTTTAGAAATGTCATAAAAGAAATACTAAATCAAATCATATGAATTTTTAAACCCAACTACGACGTTACTTGTAAGTTTGTATTAATTTTCAAGCAATTTAATTAAGTACTTCTACTGTGAGAAGGAAGAAATGTAGGAATATCAGTGCAAGCCAGTGATTTCACGTTGGTTTTCACGCTAATGTTTTTTATTATTATTATTACTACAACGTAGGAAGAAATGTAGGAATATCAGTGCAAGCCAGTGATTTCACGTTGGTTTTCACGCTAATGTTTTTTTATTATTATTACTACAACGTAGGAAGAAATGTAGAAATATCAGTGCAAGCCAGTGATTTCACGTTGGTTTTCACGCTAATGTTTTTTTTTACCATTATTATTACAACGTAGGAAGAAATATAGAAATATCAGTGCAAGCCATTGATTTCACGTTGGTTTTCACGCTAATGTTTTTTATCATTATTATTACAACGTAGGAAGAAATTTAAATTAAAGTTTACGTAACTGGTAAATTAAGACCACTGAAAACCGTCTTTAATGGCTATTTTAGTTTAAATTTTTTTAATTGCGACTATAATGTTGCCCTATTTATTCTTGTAACTTATTGATAAACTTTCTTTTTTAATCAGTATAAATAGGAACTTAAACTTCCAGCCTCTAATTACCTAAACTGTTAGACATTTAGCCTGATTGTTTGAATATTGTTAGACATTTCGGTATGTCTATGTATGGCGTGTAGTTTTTCTTAGTCCCAATTTCAAGAAAATGATTCTGCTTCAAACACTAAAAATTAGTTTGTCAATCGCAGATTTTATAATTTCCGTACCGTCTGCAGCTCTAGTTTCGAGTTGGTCTCCAGCTATATTATTATATCTCTAGCAGCTGATTTTCAGCTTTATCACTGTATCGACAGGAGCTGATTTCCCGCTTTATTATTGTGTTTATAAGGGCTGATCTCCAGCTTTATCGCTGTGTTTATAGGGCTGATCTCCAGCTTTATCACTGTGTTTATAGGGCTGATCTCCAGCTTTATCACTGTGTTTATAGGGCTGATCTCCAGCTCCATCGCTGTGTTTATAGGGCTGATTTCCCGCTTTATTATTGTGTTTATAAGGGCTGATCTCCAGCTCCATCGCTGTGTTTATAGGGCTGATCTCCAGCTCCGTCACTGTGTTTGTAGGGGCTGATTTCCAGCTCCATCACTGCGTTTATAGAGGCTGATCTCCATCTTTATCATTATGTTTATAGGGCTGATCTCCAGCTTTATCACTGTGTTCATAGGACTGATCTCCAGCTCCATCACTGTGTCTATAGAGGCTGATCTCCAGCTTTATCAGTGTTTATATTGGCTGATGTCCAGCTCCATCACTGTGTCTATAGAGGCTGATCTCCAGCTTTATCACTGTGTTTATAGGGCTGATCTCTAGCTCCATCACTGTGTCTATAGAGGCTGATCTCCAGCTCCATCACTGTGTCTATAGGAGCTAATCCCCAGCTTTATTATTGTGTCTATATAGAAGCAAAGTTTTAGCTTGATTATCATGAAGATAAGAGCTGACCCCCTGATTTTATTACTGTGTATATGCGAACTGTTCTTCTATGGTATGCAAGCTTACCATGAACACGAGTTCTTAATTTAGAAAGTCGGTCAAGAAAGACTCTTAAGTTACTCTCGCCTTTACCGCTCACTGAACTAGGTCATTCAACTAGGTCATCACACGTGCTTTCTCTGAGAAAGGATTACTGTAATATAGTGCATATAGTATAGAGAGAGCGACTGCAGTCTTTTCTACCAGTAATTCAGTGAAGCTCAAGGGATATAACATCACTTCTTTGGCAGTGAAAGTGATCAACAGTCGTGTGAAGGGCGTCTATGCACTCAGTAGTATGGCATTGTTGTTTTTCCTATAAGGTTTGCTAAACAACACTGTGTCACCTCTTACACTACCAATATGAAAACTATAAAATACAGCACTGATAACTTGATTTAGTTTCTCGAAGCGTTGTTGTGGTGATTTGCGGTTTAACAAAAGCAAAATGCATTCCGTCATATCAATGTGAACAACAATTTGAAGCACTTATTGTTTAGAGTTAACGCCCTAACTTTAAAATCCTATATTCAAGTGTGTTATTGTATTAATGACTTTAAACCAATTTTTTCAGCGGTAATTTTTTTATTGTATTCACTATGCTCCCCAGTGGCACAGCGGTACGACTGCGGACTTACAAAGCTAAAAACAGAGTTTCGATACCTGTGGTGGGCAGAACAGAGATAGCCCTTTGTGTAGCTTTGTGCTTAACTACAAACAAAACAAAATGTATTACGTATTGTTGACCCCATTAAATAACAAATATATTTGTTAATAATCTTAAATCTTAGATTTATACGATAGCACAAAGAAAAAATTAAATTTATTATCACTATCAAATCGATTTCTAAACAAACACAGTTTATCTATCTTCATGTCTTAAAATGGACGGAAATTATATAAATTCGTGATTAATGAAAGGTTATCTTATGACATGAATTGTTACTTCCCTTATACGTAATTGTATAAAACGCCCATAATAACTGTTAAACACAAAATGTAAAACCGCAACTTTGCATGTATCTCCACATAAACTCAATAACTATCCATACAATTTTGTGAAGATCCATCTACAAGAAGCAAAGGAGTGGTAAAAAAACGCCCATAAAAACCGCAAAACGCAAAACTGAAAATTTATATGCATCTCCCCATGGATCCAATAAACCTCCATACCAAATTTGGTGAAGATCCATCCACAGGAGGTGAGGTAGTGGTAAAAAACACAAAAAAAATGCCAATAAAAACCGCAAAATGGAAAACTGAAAATTTATATTAATCTCCCCATGGATCCAATAAACCTACATACCAAATTTGGTGAAGATCCATCCACAGGAGGTGAGGTAGTGGTAAAAAACACAAAAAAAACGCCAATAAAAACCGCAAAATGGAAAACTGAAAATTTGAATTCATCTCCCCATGGATACAATAAACCCACATAGCAAATTTGGTGAAGATCCATCCACAGGAGGTGAGGTAGTGGTAAAAAACACA
>NW_013666320.1:43522-53636 GCF_000517525.1 Limulus polyphemus | reverse complement strand
ACGACGAAATATTCACTGATGTCAAAAACAATATGGAAATATAGAGTGGGAAGGCTTTGTTAGAATTTTAAAATGTTAAATTTGGTGAAGATCCATCCACAGGAGGTGAGGTAGTGGTAAAAAAACGCAAAAAAAAACGCCAATAAAAACCGCGAAATGGAAAACTGAAAATGTTTTAGTTTTGTTTTTAAGGTAGAAGTGTCAGCCTTCAGTGCTGACTACCTCAGTGTCTTTTTTTTTTTATCAAAGCCTTAGAAAAGGCCTTACTCTGTTCTTTTTGAATTATTTAGTAGAGGTAATACCGTGACTGACGATATTTTTTTCCCTCTAGCACAACCATTGGCTTTCTTTCGGGAAAAACCGGTTCGTGGTTAAGTAATAGAATTGACACAGCCCGAGTGTTCGGTTTTTCAACAACTGTAGGAGCTAGATCTGCAAGTTAAGCGTTGGGATAATACTTCAGTGTCATGGCGGAGGATAACCTGGCTTATCAGCTCAATGTGAGTAAACGTTTTATTTTCGGTTTAATGTGAAACTTTAACTGAATCAACGATCGTTGCCAGTCGTCTCCGTAATTATAGTTAAGCATACGTTTTGTAGCAGCACAAATCCACAGACTTGTACTTTAAAGATCTCGCATACATCTGAAAATATGTAGAAATATAGTCTGACAGTAACTGTAGTTAAGCATACGTTTTGTAGCAGCACAAATCCACAGACTTGTACTTTAAAGATCTCGCATACATCTGAAAATATGTAGAGATATAGTCTGACAGTAACTGTAGTTAAGCATATGTTTTGTAGCAGCACAAATCCACAGACTTGTAATTTAAAGATCTCGCATACATCTGATAAAATATAGACATAGTGTGACAGAGTTTCTGATGTCAAACTTTAAAGTGTGTTATACGTAATAGTCCACTCACACACCTCCTCTCGGAATAAGTCACGTTTACCAAACAAAACGTGGAGAAGTAGACGGATGGCATAGATGTTTAGACCGAAACACATTTGATCTAATTCAGTTTGTTGAGCTTTTACTTGCCCTACTTATACAAAGTAGCACTAAGAATGTATATCAAAAAATCTATTAAACATTTCTCATTGTCTGTGAACTGCTGTAATCGAAACTCAACAATCCAAATCGCGTTTCCTGGCATAGATGTTCAGAAACTTCTCGAATTTAACGTAAGCACATGCAACAACTGCTCCAGTTATATATTAACGTGTTGTTCTTAGGTAATTTGGTATAAGGATATACATTTTTGTGCTCTGCTATCTAAAAGCGACTTGATTGTTTATAATATCGAGATCTATCGGAATGACAAAATCATATTTGTTTGTTTTAGTGCAAATGTAAAAAAAAAGGGTGAGCTACCTACAATTTGTCCATCACAGGGAATCAAACCCTGGATTTAAGCGTTGTAGAAAATAATCAAGAAACAGTCGTTTGTTTGTTTTAGACCAAAGACATACTGTGTTATCTGCTGTGTCAACAACGGAGAATCGAACCCCGGAATTTAGCGTTGTAATTCCATAAACGTACCTGAATTCCATCGGAGGACCAAATAAACGTTATGAAAGTATATTAGGGTATGCAAAACATTAACGAATGGTTTAGATGCAAATTATTGTAGGTCATTAGTGATGAGTAAAGAACTGAAAATCAAAATCAAACAAATTTCTTACATTCCGCCACTATACGAGGCTTACTTGACTTATTTGCTTCACTCCTCCAAATGGCACTCATGAGTCGTGAATTCGGCGAAACTAGTCTGTTATAGCAAAAAAAATCGGGCCTTTTCTTCAATGTCATTCACGTTTTTGGTGAAGCAAGAAAAATAACAAATATGCAAAACGTCAGAGTTTTATCATTAACATCGTTCTTGTTGTATAAAGGACACATTTGGCAGGAAAGTTGTTTGAAGTGGACAACCTGCTTGATAAAACTGGTGAATAGACAACGTTTAGATACAACGAAGACACTTGAAAGCCCTTTCATCGTTATTTCAATTTTAACAATAATTGTCTATAAGTACACTCTCAAGCCATATTTCAGGTTTTTTTTAGCTAACAGTTTCTTAAGAGTGATTGCGATATTTGTTTTTTTTTCGTTTTTTATCTTAAAACTATACTCTTGTCTGGAGAAAATGCTAAAGGTTTTCTGAATTTTTTTTTACCCCCTATACATGCAAACAGAAGCTTATCTCGCACAATTTAATCGCTACTACTGCGTTTGTTTTAGCTGTAAATTTGGAGTTAAATACCCGGGGTGTTCAGAATGTAGACAATTTATTTTCGCCCAGCTAGTAATATAAGCTATTACATCACGATGTAAATAAAAGTAAAAGCAGAATAAAATATTTTTAAAAAAATTAAACAAAATATTGGACATGTGTATGCATACGCACAAGTGCACGTACACCTACGCAACAAGAACAACGAAAAACATGCACATATGTGGTAGTTTAGAATGGCCGTGAATGGAAAAGCTAACTGCTGGATCATGTTGAAAATGCTGAAAAAAATTAAGATCAAGAAGTAGAGGGGGAAAAAAATCAACCAAAAATAAATGGGGAGATTGGGATCAGATATGTCCAATCCTTTCGAATTTGATTTGGGAGGTGAGGTAAGGAACTGGAGTTCCCCACTTTCACCGGGCGGGCCCCAAAAATGTACCTTCCCAGTGCCCAAAATTTACAATATAAGTTCTACGACCATTGTTTATCTGTCTCACTCACATGTACCTGTATATATGTATATATGTTTGTCCATAAGAATGCGTTTATAATCTAACACATTGGTGCTAGGAGAAATTGATCGCGTTGTAATATTTATAACATTTATGATAATACGAAACATAATGATCGAGCTGTATAAGGTTACCAAACACGAGACAGAAAAAAAAATTAAAACACTCTAAAACTACCGTTCAAGATAGATAACAGTTCTGATACTGGGGAGTTTGAAAAATGACGTTTCTTCCAAACATAGCGAATGATGAGCGTCCATACCCGTCATCCTCAAGTCTAACACTGATCATAATTATATGTTGTTAAAGATAAACCAATATGTATTGTTAAACATTGCTTAGTTACACTATTGGAGCAGAGGAAATAACCTACCTTTACTAATTCCGAGATGTGTATATTATAGCAACACTGGGTATTTTTAAACTTATTTTGTTCATTCATTATTCAGTATTAAAATTCTAAAATAAAAAGGGCCTTTACTTTTAGTTGCCCTCCAGTGGCACAGCGGTATGTCTGCGGACTTACAACGCTAGAAACCGGGTTTCGATACCCGTGGTGGGCAGAGCATAGATAGCCCTTGTGTAGCTTTGTACATAATTAAAAACAAACAAACAAAACAAAAACAATACTTTTAGTTTTAAGGGGTGATAATGGATCAGAGAAGAATAAACTACAAAATGTTTCAATTATCTATGATATTAAACGCTATAGGTTTTCATTGTGGAAAAGTTTATCATTCAGTAATCTATTTTTATCCCCTGACAGAAAATATTCAGGAGGGGGGTATACCGATGACACTGCTCGTCCGTCAGTCTGTAGAGATCTACTTTCCTTACGATAGCTAACATTCTAAGCCGTAAATTTTAATTAAATATCACTAGACACTTCCGTTGGGATAGGGAAATAATCCTATTGGTCTTGGAGTTAAAAGATGGAAGTTTAAGATCACCAAACCCAACAAAAAGTTGATGATCAGCCAATCAACTAATGTCTATTTTAAATAAAACATGAGTAATTCGAGAGGATGTTGTGCTACGCAGATCTTACCTTACAAATCCCAATAATCTTATTCAACGTTTATTGTTAGATTAATTTCATACAGACAAAATTAATTAGGTTTGTTTTGAATTTCGCGCAAAACTACACGAGGTCTACCTGCGCTAGCCGTCCCTAATTTAGCAGTGTAAGCCTAGAGGAACTCAGTTAGTCATCATCACCCACCGCCAACTCTTGGGCTACTCTTTTACCAACGGATAGTGGGATTGACCGTCACATTATAACGCCCTCACGGCTGAAAGGGTGAGCATGTTTGGTGGAACGGGGATTCGAACCCGCGACCCTCAGATTGCGAGTCGAGCGCCCTAACCACCTGGCCATGCCGGGCTTTACCAACGAATAGTGAGATTGACCATCACATTATAGCGCCCCTGTGCTTTGAAAGGGCGAGCGTGTTTGGTAGGATGGGATTCGAACCTGCGACCCTCAAACGCCCTAACAACCTGGCCATGCCGGGACAAATTAATAAGGAGAATCATGGAGATGAGTGCAGACAAAAGTTGTAAAATACAGATTCACTCTGTACACTTGTCTTAAAATCATTATTATTGTTATTAAAAATCAAATAGTGTTAAATTTGGGACTGGACGAGATAAATACAAGATAAACGAAGAAAAAAAAACACATTTATATTAAGACTTCCTGGATGTTTATAAAGACTTATTTTATCTCAATCCTGTAAAGGCGGAGGGTTATGGAAGACTGATCACGATATCGGTGACACAAATTTGCTGTCTTTGTCATTCTCAATGAATCTATAATTTCGACATTTCTCTTACTGCATGACAAATTCTCAACATACACTCTTCCAATTACAAAGTTTGATCAAATCTAAAATAATATACGGTTGAACATCTACACGTATCCTGACTCTCTTTCAAGAGTTGTAGATAATCCAGGAAATGAAATGGCATAGATAAAACTACAGAGTGCCTATTGTACCACTAAGCCAACTTAGATTTTGATACATAATGTTTCCGTTATTAGTTTCAATATAATCAGAAACTATTCTGCTAATTAAGCCATTGGACCTTTTGATTTTAATTTATAATGAACTCATCAAACTAATCAATGAATTAATTGGAACTTGTTGTGACTTTGATGTGTGATGAACTCGTCAAACTAATCAATGAATTCATTGGAACTTGTTGTGACTTTGATGTGTGATGAACTCATCAAACTAATCAATGAATTCATTGGAACTTGTTGTGACTTTGATGTGTGATGAACTCATCAAACTAATCAATGAATTCATTGGAACTTGTTGTGACTTTGATGTGTGATGAACTCATCAAACTAATCAATGAATTCATTGGAACTTGTTGTGACTTTGATGTGTGATAAACTTATCAAAACTAATAAATGAGACCAACCGAAGTTGTTGTTATTTTGATCAGTAACAAACTCAACAAAACTTGGATAAGCGCTAACAAAGTTATTAAAAAAAGCTGAAATGAAAATTTATTTATTTGTGTTTATAAGTGATCAATAATAGTTCACAATGGGTCAACACAAAGAGAAATGCTTAACGTATAAAACATCATATAAAAAATGGAAATTGGGTTTTGGTTGGTTGGTTTTACAACAAAGCCACTTTTTTTGTGTCCAAATCAGTGAATCGAATCCCAGATTTTAGCGTTATAAATCCGTAACATTACCGCTGTCCCACAGGGAGACAAAAAATTAGAAATAATTTTGAAGATATGTACAAAATAAGAGGACTTAAAAAGTGAGCTGTAACTAAGAAATATATAGCAGTTGAAAAAGGATTTAATCCAAATATATAGCAGTTGAAAAAGGATTTAATCCAACTATATAGCAGTTGAAAAAGGATTTAACTCAACTATATAGCAGTTGAAAATGATTTAATCCAACTTTTTAGCAGTTGAAAATGATTTAATCCAACTATATAGCAGTTGAAAAAGGATTTAACTCAACTATATAGCAGTTGAAAATGATTTAATCCAACAATATAGCAGTTGAAAAAGGATTTAATCCAACTATATAGCAGTTGAAAATGATTTAATCCAACTATATAGCAGTTGAAAATGATTTAATCCAACTATATAGCAGTTGAAAAAGGATTTAATCCAACTATATAGCAGTTGAAAATGATTTAATCCAACTATATAGCAGTTGAAAATGATTTAATCCAACAATATAGCAGTTGAAAAAGGATTTAACTCAACTACAGAGCAGTTAAGAAATTCGCACATGTTACCTTAAAACCATATTATGATAAAACTAAAAAGAAATGGTTTGTGTTGCCATACGTTCAAGGTTTAATTTCTAGTTTATTCAAAGTGTTTAAAAAACAACAAATATTTTACTCTGTATTTAAATCGATGAATAAAATAAAACAAACATTAGGTAACTGATGATGACAAAACCTCGTCGAAACGTTGTACATTTGCTGTTATGTTAAACTTATATTAAAGTTTTTCTTCATTACCCATTCAAGCCGTCTCCAGCCATTATTAAACATTAGGTAATACGAAAGATAATATGCAGGTAATGGAAAAATCTGGACTTTATAACATTTAATGTGGATGTGGAAGTGTTTTTATTGGACAGACAAAACGTAGTTTAAAATGTCGTTTAGCAGAACATGAGGAATGTGTAAAAAATGAAAAGTCTGAAAATTCGGCCATAACAAAACATTTATAAAAAAAAACAGAACATAAGATATTATTAAAAAACAGTAATATTGGCTCAACGAAAGGGTATTATAGCCAATAATATCCACGAATCTTTAGAAATGATAAAGTTTCGAATATATAATGAATTATTAAATAGAGACGAAGGTCCGGCGAATATCTTTATAAGAATGTGTCGGGAACTCCTCTGAGGCCCCTCAGTGACACAGCGGTATATCTGTGGAATTACAACGCTAAAAACCGATTTTCGATACCCGTGGTGGGCAGAGCACAGATAGCCCACTGTGTAGCTTTGGGCTTAACATAAAAAAGAAAACCTCCTCTGAGATTTATGCAGAAATGTAAACTTACACACAGGTCACCTAACCGAGCTAAGAATGACTGCCACTTTTATAACGCACCCACGGGGACCTCGCGTGAAACAGAGAGAGAGAGTAAAAACGATTACGTAAGCTTTGTGCCTTTGTATTGTACAAAAAGGCCAACCTGATTGCAGCCATCATAACCTCTCACTTTCATTGAGTACTACAGATATCATGTGGTTCTCTACCATCCTAAAAAGTGTAAATAGTGACTATTTATTGTTTCAGTTGCAAATATTAACACGCATAATGAAATTATGTGGAAAGGCAAGACCCTCTGTACCAAGCTCTCTAAGAAATCCTAATGCATCCTTGCTTTTACCTCTATTTTTATGTGGAGACAAAAGTTACGAAGATGATAGGTACTGGTCATCATTTGGAGACACTAGTTACAAAGATGATAGGTATTGGTCGTCATTTGGAAACACTAGTTACAAATATGATAGGTATTGGTCGTCATTTGGAAACACCAGTTACAAAGATGATAGGTATTGGCCATCATTTGGAAACACTAGTTACAAATATGATAGGTATTGGTCGTCATTTGGAAACACTAGTTACAAAGATGATAGGTATTGGTCGTCACTTGGAGACACTAGTTACAAATATGATAGGTATTGGTCGTCATTTGGAAACACTAGTTACAAATATGATAGGTATTTGTCGTCGTTTGGAGACACTAGTTACAAAGGTGATAGGTATTGGCCATCATTTGGAAACACTAGTTACAAAGATGATAGGTATTGGTCGTCACTTGGAGACACTAGTTACAAAGATGATAGGTATTGGTCGAGTTAAAAAGGTGATAGGTATTGGTCATCATTTGGAGACACTAGTTGCAAAGATGATAAGTATTGATTGAGTTACAAAGATGATAGGTATTGGTCGAGTTACAAAGGTGATAGGTATTGGTCGTCATTTGGAGACACTAGTTACAAAGATGATAGGTATAGGTCGTCATTTGGAGACACTAGTTACAAAGGTGATAGGTATTGGGCGTCATTTGGAGACACTAGTTACAAAGATGATAGGTATTGATCGAGTTACAAAGATGATTGGTATTGGTCGAGTTACAAAGGTGATAGGTATAGGTCGTCATTTGGAGACACTAGTTACAAAGGTGATAGGTATTGGTCGTCATTTGGAGACACTAGTTACAAAGATGATAGGTATTGATCGAGTTACAAAGATGATTGGTATTGGTCGGGTTACAAAGGTGATAGGTATAGGTCGTCATTTGGAGACACTAGTTACAAAGATGATAGGTATTGGTCGAGTTACAAAGGTATGAGAGGTATTGGTCGTCATTTGGAGACACTAGTTACAAAGATGGCAGGTATTGATTAAGTTACAAAGATGATAGGTATTGGTCGAGTTACAAAGGTATGAGAGGTATTGGTCATTGTTAGTCTTAATAAAATAATATGGCATGATGTGTCAAGTTTTGATTATGTTCGCTCTTACAATTACATTTACCTATTAGTTGGGGCTTTGGTGTAAGAAAAAGGTACATTAGAGTGCTTTAATGATCCTGTTTATTGAAGTACTTCCAGATCTCGTGCAAGAAAATTAGTCAAGACATGTGCAACTGTAAATCCCTTAAAATGTTATTAGAAAATTGAGAACAAATAACAATATAAATTACAATCAGATTAATATTTATCAAACTCTTGAAAGTTGTTTACAGTGGGAGGAAAATAATTATAAAAATATCAACATTTAAGGTAAAACCATTCTCCATTATAACGTGTCTTACATATAACGTTAAAGAACATGCGTACTTTATTGTATGTTGCATCCTTGTGTTTGAATATATACCGAATTTGATAAATAGAGGATTAAATTGTTTTGGTTGTGGTTAGGCACAAAGCTACCCAGTGGGCTATCTTTGGTATGCCCGATTTTTAGCGTCGTAAGTCTGAGCCACTGAGGACTCAAAATATTGAGTACTAACATTTTATTATCCTATTTTGATAATTTATTAATAAAAAAAGTGTAAAATGTAGTACAAATCCCATCACTATATTCCCTCATAAAGCTGGATATTAATACTTATGTTTTACGTTTTCAGGAGGAGCCCTATTTACAGGGGAAAAAACAAATGAAGAGGAGACAAAGGTAGACTACCGTATAGAAATGGTATTGTGTATTCAACATATTTTTAGTCTGTGTGTGTGTTTTACAAATCTTAACATGTATTATTCTACTTGTACTTCCAATTCCTTAAGAAAGGTTCGGAGGGGGAGGGGTTAAAAGTCGAAATATAGACCAATAGTAATATATATTATCATAAAATAAAGGTATATAGTAGCCTGAGAATTATATTTTCAAATATAAACTTGAATAATTGATTTTAGCTTTCAAACAAAACACTAATTCAATCTACGAGCTTCAACGTTCCTAATTTCTGACTCTTTTTTTTTTTTTTTGTTTAAGATTCGTTAATTCATCATTCGTAGTTCGGTAAGATTGATACTGCAAAATAAATTCGGTCTGGAGGTTCATTGGGTCCATGGGCAGACACAAACAAATTTTCTGTTACGCATTTTGCGTTTTGCCATTTTTATGGGCGTTTTTAACAATTACATATAAGGGAAGCTACTTTTCATGTCCTGAGATAACTTTTAATTAATCATGAATTTACATAACTTCTGTCCAGGGGACGGGTACTCCAGCTAATATCTACATAAATATAATAGTACTGTCTGTTGTCTGTTACATGTCTATGTAACTACTTCGCAGGGTGTGGACGGATCTTCACAAAAATTGGTATGGAGGTTCATTAGGACTATGAACCTGGTAGATACAAATTTTCAGTTTTGCATTTTGCGGTTTTTATGGACGTTTTTTGCATTTTTATCACTACCTCACCTCCCCTGGATGGATCTTCACCAAATTTGGTATGGAGATTCACTGGGTCTATGGAAAGATACATGGAAACTTGTGGTTGTACATTTTGTGTTTTACAATTTTTATGGGCGTTTTTTACAATTACATATAAGGGAAGCTACTTTTCATGTCCTAAGATAACCTTTCATTAATCATGAATTTTCGTAACTTCCGTCTAGAGGACGGGTAATCCAGCTAGTATTTATATGATGATAATAGTACTGGCTGTTGTCTGTTGTATGTCCATGTAACTACTTCGCAAGATGTGGATGGCATATTGAACCGAATAGTGGGATCTAACTATCATACTTATAAAATGATAAAAACCCTATAACCCGAGAGCTTTCGAAAAGTAGGACCTTTTTTCTTCAGGAGCAGTTTGATCCTGAAGAAGAAG
>NW_013666320.1:41869-43327 GCF_000517525.1 Limulus polyphemus | reverse complement strand
CAAAGCCTTCCCACTCTATATTTCCATATTGTTTTTGACATCAGTGAATATTTCGTCGTCAACGTGTTTCAAGTGAACATTTTAAAATTCCAACAAAGCCTTCCCACTCTATATTTCCATATTGTTTTTGACATCAGTGAATATTTCGTCGTCAACGTGTTTCAAGTGAACATTTTAAAATTCTAACAAAGCCTTCCCACTCTATATTTCCATATTGTTTTTGACATCAGTGAATATTTCGTCGTACTGTACAAATTCAGGAGGTAACAAAGTCTCTTCGCTATGCATATTAACAATATTTTATCTATTATATACTATTCAATATAATAACACCGCCAAGTGCTCCTCAATCTACTATTTAACTTTTTTTTTTAATAATTTACGACATAATGTATACAAGTATGATATATACATTTACTCATCAATTCACAAGTATATCTGAATGTGTGTTAAGTATTTATACCTAACTTATAATTTTCAATGGATCGTACAGTGGACGACGTTTCGGTTTCTGTGCTAAGGCTTCATCAGCTAGCAACGTTTAAAAGACTTTTACTAAACATTTTGTGTTAAGCTATATTTACCTTTAGTATCAATGGACTGCATACACGCTGAACGACGTTTCGGTTGCTGTGTCGATGATTTTCATCAACCAACAAAAAAGTTAAACGACTTTTACTAAACATTTTCTCCTGGCCTTTCCAAAAAAAAAAATTTTTTTTTGATGGTTGTCTAAAACTAGCTTGTAATCAGGTTATTTTAAGCGAGACTTATTTAGGAAATATAGAACGTGAAACAGTTTTGTTGTATGTTAAATAATATTTGTTTTCTCCACACATGGCATGAAGCTTTAAATGAGTGTACAATAGGTATGCTTACCCAGTAGTGCCGATACACGTATGTATGTATATATGAATCCTCCATTATATACATATATGTGTGAACTTCACCGAATAAAGAAAGAAATTGACAAAATCAGCTAATATTTTATCCATATTTTACCCTATATACTAACATAGCTGAGTATTTACTATTCGTACGTATATACGTTCGAGTAGTATTTAGTCAAAGTCAATTTTCTGTTCACATTTAATCATGTGTCAAGTAGCTAGTTTCTCATCTTGTATGGATCAAGTGATAGGACTGGTTTATTACTTATTTTGTAAATTCGTTCTCTTGAACGAGAAATTAACTGCACGCTCATATAATGAATGATTTAACAAAACAGCAAGAATATTTAATGAATATCAAATATTTTATATACATATAAGTCTAGTAGTCCCTTTTAAAATCGCGGATTTAGAGCTTGGCGATCCTATTTATAAGTATTATTCAAATATTTGAGTCATATATTATTCGAATATAACATAAAGTGACTTCGTTTATGAGCTATAATGTTTGTTAAGCACAAAGCTATACAATGGGCTATTTGTGCTCTGAGGGTCGCGGGTTCGAATC
>NW_013666320.1:30258-41654 GCF_000517525.1 Limulus polyphemus | reverse complement strand
AGCGCAGAATGCCCTCGTTTAACTTTGCGCGAAATTCAAACCTAACTAGCTCACCATGTGTATCAAAACCCGGGTTCTAGCGTTGCAGGTCCGAAGACATAACGCTGTGTCACTAGGGGGCAGCTACAATGAGAAATGTCATCATTCAGAAACAGTTTCTACATAGACGTCCTGTCAAAATTGACATATTTTGGACCTATATAAGTTTACGAGTTCAATAAATGTCACGTTAAAAGATACTGTATTCTAATCAAATCACCACTTAACTCTCGAATTATTAACTAAAGTAAGATTATAACTTCCAAATGAAGGAGGAAAGTCTCGCTTTAGTCAGCACTAAACTGTTTTCTTATGTACTTGGTATTTTTCAAACTTTGTATAGGCCTCTGATGATAAATGCATTCAGAAATTACAAAACTAATTTAGATTAAACTCAAACTACCCAATCTTCTGAAAATAAAACAAGACAACATTATTGCACTTGTTCTTCGGATGATGTTTTTACTTAGATACTTGAAGAGTGTTTTATTTCTCTCTTTCTGTCTTTTTTGATATAAAGTAATCATAAATTTTAAAAATTAACAGGTTTCTGTTGGGGAGCTATCTCCGGCAAGTGGCACCACTACAGACGTTGTATACAAGGTCGACGATACACCTCGTTGGTATCTTTGTATTCTGCTGGGCATCCAGGTGAGAGACAACGTTAAATCAATCCTCTTAAGCCTTTCCTAATCTTTCAGTTACATGGAGTTTAGCCTATATAAGGGTTTGTTTGAAATTAAACACAAAGCTACATAATGGACTGGCTATCTGTGCTGTACCCACCACGGGTAACGAAACCCAGTTTCTAGCGTTGTAAGTCCGCAGACATATCGCTGTGCCACTGAAGGGTCCATATAAGGGATACACTGTTTTCAAATGCATTTATGCATTTAAGACTAACGATATGTTAGAAAGAAAATGTAATGCGTAATTTAAAGAACTGTAACTGAAGATTTAATCTAACTTCATTTTGTTTTGCATGACTAATCACACAAATATTTAATTAATACGATACTTTTCTACTTTCTCATGTGAATTAAAAGTGTGAAATTCCACTTCATACACTTAATTATTGAACTACAGATTTCATGTGTTGTTATTTGCCCGACTTTGCATTTCTTACATGGATCTATATTTGTTACACTTCTAGCTGGTAGTAAAATGTTAGTTATTAGCTTTATATTCATAGTTTCTGACTAATTTAGGATACCAAATAACATTGAATTACTGAGAACGTGTGTAGTCAGAATTAGTCCCCATGTCTAATAATGTTTATATATAGTCGAATGATATTAAATAAAATAATTAAAAGTATTTTACGTCAACATCTTAAAAACTAGATTGATTATTTTTGTGTGGATGTGTAGTATAAAGAGTTAGGCCTAATCTAAGTATAGTAAGCAAGACAAACCATGAGATTCTGGTTGGTTTAGACCCATCGATGAAAACACAGAAGGAAATGTATTCAACTTACATACTCTTTTGAAAACATTAGTTAAGTTTCATTAAGACTGTATTTATGGTTAGTTTAATAATTAAATTTACACTATAATTTTAATCTAGCCTAACAGTAAACTGAAGTTAAGCCTAACTTAACGTAAAATGTATTTTTGATATCTACTATTAAGTTCATTGGGGAAACGTGGCTCACTGGTTGTGAATTTGTGGCTTGATCATGACATGTTGTCGTGTCCTTGATCAAGCCATTTGTGTAATGGTAACCTAGCTGTTAGCTGGTGGTTAACCTGAGACATTCCGTTATCTTGTGTGATGGTAACCTAGCTGTTAGCTGGCGGTTAACCTGAGGCATTCCGTTATCTTGTGTGATGGTAACCTAGCTGTTAGCTGGCGGTTAACCTGAGACATTCCGTTATCTTGTGTGATGGTAACCAAGCTGTTAGCTGGCGGTTAACCTGAGACATTCCGTTATCTTGTGTGATGGTAACCTAGCTGTTAGCTGGCGATTAACTTGAGACATTCCGTTATCTTTCTCACACGCTTGTGTCGTTAGAACCGGAGTTCTAAGGCAACGGCCTTATTTGACTTGTTTAAAACTAACTTCATCCTTAAACTTATTTAGTTATAAATTATTTGACTGACTGATAGTGACCAAACTTAGTTTTACATTATTTTCCAAGCATTACGTATTATTTAAATGTAATTACATGTATATAACTTATATTTTGTGTAAGAATGTTTATGCCTGTGTATGTGTGTGTATGCTTACATATATATAACTTATATTTGTGTAAGAATGTTCGTACCTGTGTGTATACTTACATGTGTATAATTTAGTAATTACATACACTAACATTAGCTACTTATGGTCATCGGTCATTAACATTTTCAATATGTGACGGAAAATATTTCATCAGTTTGTCTTACTATTTCTTGAGTTTTAAAACCACAATATCCGCTATACTTCCGCTATCAGCTTTTTTTCCGTAGTAAAGTTATCGGAAGTAATAAATAACTTACTTGACACTGAACATGTGTCAACATAATTAAAAACGCTTGTCCCGAACCTAATCACATTATTAATCACCATTATTTCTCAAATTACGTGTTATCTAATTAGAACCCTTAAATCTCGTTAAACGTGTTTTTAAACAACCTTGACTGGAAAATTCATTCATAACATTGTGTATATATACATAGATATATCTAATATTTTCTGATTTTAGAGCAAAGCCACGTTGGGCTATCTGCGGGGAATCGAATCCCAAATTTAGCTTTGTAAGTCCGTAAACTTACTGCTATGCCACCGTGGGACGAACCTAGGTAATCAGTGTTTCGTTTGTTTCGAATGGCAAGTTTTAAGCCATATTTGAGTTTTTGATTATGTTATATTTATTTCTCTCATTAATTAGCAATATCTGACGATGTTTGGAGCTACCGTGGCGTATCCTTATCTGATATCCCCCAAATTTTGTATCGGTGAGAACGACCCTGCCCGTGGCTACATTACATCTACAACGTTCTTTGTTTCAGGTCTTGGTACATTGATTCAATCAATTTTTGGTACGAGGTAAGTATTATATTCCTTACCATTCTCAGAATAATACATTTTTAGTTATTCTTTTAAGTATTAAGAGAGTTTAGTGTAAAACTGTCGTAAATACCAGATGTACATGAGCAACGTGTCTATTTGTTTGTTTGTTTTTTAATTTCGCGCAAGGCTACAAGAGGGATGTCTGCGCTAGTCGTCACTAATTTAGCATTGAAAGACTAGAGGGAAGGCAGCTAGTCAGCACCACCCACCGTCAATTCTTGGGCTACTCTTTTACCAACGAATAGTGGGATTGACCGTAACATTATAACGCCCCCACGGCTGAAAAGGTGAGCATGTTTGGTGTGACAGGGATTCGAACCCGCGACCCTCAGATTGCGAGTCGAGCGTCCTGACCACCTGGCCATGCCGGGCCGAGCAACATGCCCTGAATAAATAAATATTGACCCCATGGCCATGCCGGGCCGAGCAACGTGTCCTGAATAAACAAATGTTGACCATCTGGCCATGCCGGGCCGGGCAACATGTTTTGAATAAACATATATTTTTGGTTCTAGTCGTTATTAAGCATCTGAAAAAATTTTTAATAAAACTAGTTTGATTAATAATGTAATTAATTATTATCAGTGTATTTTGAAGCTGAAATCCCCCAGTTTGTTTTTTATCTTTCATTTTATGTACACAAACGCCTAAATATTCCCTCCATATGATATTGATTGCATACCCTAATATTATTTTCATTTTCAAGTCACCGAAATCAAAGATTTAAAACACAAACATCTTTTCTTCTAACCTATTAGTGTTGATAGGCAACCAGCGTAACGCTCGTTTCCAAATAACAAGGTTAAGTTTGACAAATTATTTTTTGGGCTATAATCCAGGAATACAGAATCTCGGAACAGAATACGATCCTTTGTTAACAACCAAATATTTCAATCCTAAGTATTTTGTATCTTGAACACTTTTTTGTTGGAGAAGGTTGATTATAGCTTAAAGTAATAAGAAGTTGTTCCGTGGAAAATGTGTGAATCCGAAAACTCTGATCCCCCTTGTGATAATTAAAATACTATTGAATCCGAAAACTCTGATCCCCTTGTGATAAATAAAATACTATTGAATCCGAAAACTCTGATCCCCTTGTGATAAATAAAATACTATTGAATCCGAAAACTCTGATCCTCTTGTGATAATTAAAATACTATTGAATCCGAAAACTCTGATCCCCTCGTGATAATTAAAATACTATTGAATCCGAAAACTCTGATCCCCTTGTGATAATTAAAATACTATTGAATCCGAAAACTCTGATCCCCTTGTGATAATTAAAATAATATTGTACAGACATCATCCAACATGTACCGGGGGGAGGTTGTTGTTGTTTGTAATTAAGCACAAAGCTACAGAAAGGGCTATCTGTGCTCTACCCACCACGGGTATTGAAACCCGGTTTCTAGCGTTGTAAATCCGCAGATATACCGCTATGCCACTGGGGGGGGGGGCTCAGCGAAAGTCATATGAATAATTCGCTACACTTGGAAATATTTTATTACAAAAAAAGAGAAACGGTTTTTGTATAGTAGCGTCTCACATTGAAACGTAAATTAACGCTTCAAAAATCTAAATCTACCATCATCATTCTGTGTGATTAAAAACGAGTCGTTAACTATCTATTGAACAATGGACGATTCATGTGTATTATCTCAGAGTTTATAGATACGGTCCTTGTAAACTATGCTTTAATTATCGAAAGTATTTGAACAGCATGTCTTAAAAAACCGGTTGCCATCTTGCGTTGCTAATGGCTGACCCGGCCTTCATTGTTAATCACAACCTTGACTCTGTTATTAGCGTTTGTAATACACACTTTTGATGGAATGAACCGATACTGCATGCTCCTGCAGAGCAAGTGGCTTAACTGAATTCGCTTTGTCATTCTGGGATGAACACGATACATTCTGGACATTATTTGACTCAAACCGATCACGACGTGAGGTAAGCTGAAAGAAAATAGCCCCTTCCTCGTCCAATCTATCAGTATAGACAGAACGTCACAATAGGACAACTGGCATTAGTTTCTGATTATAGATCGGTATTAAAACATAACCCAACAAATGATATAGCTAACTAGAAATATTTAATATCATGAATAAACAACTTGCAATGATTTGTTTTGGTTTGTCTTGAATTTCGCGCCGAGATACTCGAGAGCTATCTGCGCTATCCGTCCCTAATTTATCACTGATCGACTAGAAGGAAGGCAGATATTCAACTCCACCACCGCCAACTCTCGATCTACTCTTTTATCAACGAATAGTGGGATAGACGTCACATTATAACACCCCTACGGCTGAAAAGGCGAGCATGTTCGGCGACGCGGATTCGATCCCGCGACCAGCAGATTGTGAGACGAGCGCCCTAACCACCAACTTCCAATGATTGATTCATCAATACGCACGCTGTTAACAATGTTTCAGCTAGCTTATGAAATTTACCTTAGTCCTAAATCTATACACCATGTAAACAATGTTTTCAGCTAGCTTATGAAATTTAGCTTAGTCCTAAATATATACACCATGTTAACAATGTTTTCTGCTAGCTTATGAAATTTAGCTTAGTCCTAAATCTATACACTATGTTAACAATGTTTCAGCTAGCTTATAAAATGTACCTTAGTCCTAAATCTATACACTATGTTAACAATGTTTTCAGCTAGCTTATAAAATTTACCTTAGTCCTAAATCTATACACTATGTAAACAATGTTTTCAGCTAGCTTATGAAATTTAGCTTAGTCCTAAATATATACACTATGTTAACAATGTTTTTTGCTAGCTTATGAAATTTAGCATAGTCCTAAATATATACACTATGTTAACAATGTTTTAAGCTAGTTTATGAAATTTACCTTAGTCCTAAATCTATACACTATGTAAACAATGTTTTCAGCTAGCTTATGAAATTTAGCTTAGTCCTAAATCTATACACTATGTTAACAATGCAAAATTATCCTCATAATCAAAATATATAACTGAAAAAGTAAAAATAATATAAATATATCATATGCATTAAACATATTAACCAATACTTTTTATGAAGCTAACATTAAATGGAATAGAATACACCTTACTTACAAAACACATAATAAAAACCAGTTTGTTTGTTGTTGTTTTGTTTTTGCTTTGTGCAATATTACAAGTTTTCTGTCGCTTTCAAAGCGTGGCACCAGTATATACAGAACTTAATATGATGTTTCCTAACAACGTTTAGTGACTGATAAAACGGTCCCACACCATGATAGAACTCTACCACTGTTGGAATTTCATAGTCGTATCCAAAATGACTTCCAGGTTCTCGTGAAATCCAGATCCAAAGCAAACAATGAGCATGATAATGAATTACTCCGATCCATCCGTGGATGTGCTATCCCGCAATCCTGACCTCTTACTGAAGAGTTGAATGATGGGTTTATTATCAAATCCGAATTTCAGTACACGTGCCAAAGTTCACATTGATCAAGACATGATTAAGATGGGTGGCCTGAATGATATGCAATCTTAGGACGTCCAGTATTTTTGTTTTCAGTTCTTATCCACAATGAGCTTGAATTTGAGGTGTGGTGAAATATCACAAACATTCACATCACCAATGCTACGCCCGTCTCTCAAGATCCACTCAAATGTGGACTGTCACCAGTCTGTTGCGGGTAAATTAGTCAAGAAGTACAGTCTTAAGAGTTCATATGTGACATTAATATGTTTCCTTCACGTTTTAACTGTCTTCATTTGTAAAAATGTATCAAAGCAAAGTTAACAGTTAGCACGGTTTTTCGTGACACTCTAATGTCTGTTGGGCCCGACATAGCCAGGTGGTTAGAGCACTCAACTCGCAATCTGCGGGTTCGAATCCCCGTCACACCAAACATGCTCGCCCTTTCAGCCGTGAGAGCGTTTTAATGTCATGGTCAATCCCAATATTCGTTGGTAAAAGAGTAACCCAAGAGTTCGCGGTGAGTGTTGGTGACTAGCTGCCTTCCCTCTGGTCTTCCACTGCTAAATTAGGGATGTCTAGTTTGCGCGAAATTTAAAAACAAACAAACAAACTAATGTCTGTTGAAATTAATTCCATACAAACAAGTTTATATTGGGTCAGTCGAGAAATGTATATATATATATAAGAAAAAATTAAACTATATAAAAATAAAATAATCTGCTTTTGCCAAAATATCTATTTTAAAACAGTATTAAAAAGGTTGAAACTACAAGCTCTCTGTGTTTATTAAAAAATAAATAAGAACGAAAGTTTATTTTTGCGTATTTTGAACATTTTCAAATAACATACTAATGAAAGCAAAGTATATATATATATATATAAAACAATACATTGTCTCTTGAACTGATTACCACTGTTGCACACTACACGGTACATCTTTATATTATGTATTTTCTTGTACTTAATTAGGCTTCCCATAATACAGGGTTCGTCATTCACGTTACTGGTGCCTACATTTGCAATTATGGGTTTGCCTCAATGGAAATGTCCTAGTGAAGAGGCTATCATTGCCGCTAGGGATCCAGGAATTAATAAGTCACTTCCTGTAACAGATGAAGAACTACGAGAAGTCTGGCAATCAAGATTAAGAGAGGTAAATGTATTTTCCATGCATTTATGCTCGGTATGATTGTTTGTTTTACTGCAAAACGTCATTTCCGATTCATAAAATAAATTTCCTGCGGTGGATTAGTTGTTGTTGTTGTTGTTTGTAATTAAGCACAAAGCTACACAATGGGCTATCTATGCTCTGCCCACCACGGGTATCGAAACCCGGTTTCTAGGGGTATAATTCCGCAGACATACCGCTGTGCCACTGGGCCATTCATGGGTTAGTGGTGAGTTTAAGGACTTACAAAGCTAAAATCGAAAGTTCGATTCTCTGCGGTTTACAGGCCGCAAAAAGCCCCTTGTTTAAGTATGCAATAAAAATAAAATAAACAGCAAATGAATTAATTAAAAAATGAAGCAAATGTTTAGCTTATATTGAGTCATAAAATATGAATATATGTCCAAATGATTAACTGTTATTCCCGAGTTTTAAGGAAGAGGTTTGTTTTTTTTAAACAGAGCAACACGTTCTAAGAGATAAGTGAAAATATTAGTTACGTTCTTGGTTTGGCATTAATTGTTACCCGAAAACTTGTTGTTTGGAAAGCATTACACGCGATATAGAATCCAGAATACAGGTGTGTTTTGAGATCATCTTCACTTGTATGACTTAGTGAATTGTATTTACTGCTAATGTAATTTATATTGTGTTCATCGTGAACACCTATTTAGATTCAAAGTGATTTATATTGTATTTATTATGAACACCTATTTAGATCCAAGGTAATTTGTATTGTATTTATCGCGAACACCTATTTAATACAAGGCGATTTATATTGTATTTATCGTGAACATCTATCCAGGTCCAAGGTGATTTATATTGTGTTTATCGTGAACACCTATCCAGATCCAAGGTGATTTATATTGTATTTATCACAAACACCTATTTAGATCCAAGGCGATTTATATTGTATTTATCATGAACACCTATTTAGATTCAAGGTGATTTATATTGTATTTATTATGAACACCTATTTAGATCCAAGGTGCTATCATCGTGGCATCTTTGTTTGAAGTGGCAATCGGATTCACTGGAATTATTGGATTTCTTCTTCAATGGATAACCCCTCTTGCCATCGTCCCGACCGTAGCCTTGATAGGACTCTCACTGTTTGAAGAAGCTGCATCTTCAGCTAGTAAAAACTGGGGGATAGCAATTCTGTAAGTAAGAATATTGGAACAGAAAATCTTTATTGAAACTAGTGTCACTGTATTTTAATGAGTATTTACCATTACTTCTGATAAACTGCATATTTTTAACAACCTCGTACAATCATTAGTAGACTGGGTTCAGAGTATTATGTGTTAAGATGTTTATGTTATCGTTTTCCTTACAGGTATAAAATAAAAACAAGAAGGAATCCTCAATAGCCGCGGCTGTAATTACATCTCAAATCAGTCAAGAGATGGAGCTAAAAGTTTGTACTTGAAAAAAAAACTATTTCGGAGCCATTCTATGAGCCGTTATGCCGCGGCTAATAACGGAGTTAGTTTCATATTTTGGGCAAAATCTCTCAAAGGTCTCTAAGCTAGCCAACCTTTATTTTAAACTGATAAACTAGAGGTAAGGCAGCTGGTCAAGAGTAGCCGACTTTTGGGCTACTCATGTCTGACTGATTAAGAAGACTTGACTATCACCTTTATAACGCACTCACGGTTCCAAAGTGCGGAGCGCAAGTTTGTTCTGTTTGTTGGTAGCGGGACCCGAACATTGGATCCCACAATCCATAGTTCGGCGTTGATTTAGTGTGATTGTATAATGGCTTGCAGTAGCTAGATTGTTCACAAAAATGAGTTTCATAGATTTCAATACAGGGTTCTTATAAAGTTTCTTCACATACTTGAACATCAACAAGATGAATATTTCCTCATGAAGTAACGATTCTTGACGGATACACCAATGAGACTATTGAGAATATGAATTTATTTTCGCCAGAGGGTGTTATCTGCTCCATATGGCCATCATCCACGTCAACGACGGACTACATCCTTGGGATGATGTATTAGACATCTAAACGATGGATGTCCTAAGTACGATTGTTTGCGTTTTTAGCATCAGCTTTGCTTCCTAATTCTATATCTAAGGGATTCTGAATTTTATTACTGAGCTGTGTGTGTAAATGTTGTTATCATCCGCCTTTTGTTCAGTTGATGACTTTTACAAACCATGAATGTTTGTTTGTTTTGAATTTTGGGCAAAGCTACACGAGGGCTATCTGCGCTAGCCGTCCCTATTTTAGCAGTTTGAGACTAGAGGGAAGGCAGCTAGTCATCACCAGCCACCGCCAACTCTTGGGCTACTCTTTTACCAACGAATAGTGGGATTGACCGTCACATTATAACGCCCCCACAGCTGAAAGGGCGAGCATGTTTGGTGGGACGGGAATTCGAACCCGCGACCCGCAGATTGCGAGTGGAGCGCCCTAACCACCTGGTCATGCCGGGCCTTCTGTTAATGACATAAACACAACCTCGCTTCATCGTTTAAAAATTACTTGGTGTTACATAACTTCACCTTTAGTTCAGGGTTGCACGTTATTATCGCGAGACATGGGGAGTTTGAAAGAAGGGGCAGATAGAAACTATAGTACTAGGTGATGGAAACAAAATTGTAATGACAGCGACGTTTCGCCATTGTTAACCTGGCATCATCTAGTCACCAAAAGTAGAAGAATTGTGACGAAGCAACACTGTAAAATGTAGAATTAGATAAAACCATAGTTGTCGTGGCTTTTCAATCAAAACTCATTCATTCCCATTCTAGGAAGATTACAATGTTTCTAGAATTGTTAAATGATGTAAGGCCGTTATTAGAGTGTAATACTGTTCTAAACAGATGTAAGGCAGGTATTAGAGTGTAATACTGTTCTAAACAGATGTAAGGCCGTTATTAGAGTGTAATACTGTTCTAAACATATGTAAGGCCGTTATTATAGTGTAATACTGTTCTAAACAGATGTAAGGCCGTTATTAGAGTGTAATACTGTTCTAAACAGATGTAAGGCCGTTATTAGAGTGTAATACTGTTCTAAACAGATGTAAACGCAAACATTTTGGTCACTTACCGGAAAAAACTTAAAGAAAAAAAAACGCAAAATCTTTGGTCACTTACCGGAAAGAGCTTGAAGAAAGAAAAAAAACCGCAAACATTTTGGTCACTTACCGAAAAGAGCTTAAAAAGAAAAAAACCGCAAACATTTTGGTCACTTACCAAAAAGAGCTTAAAGAAAGAAAACGCAAATTTTTTGGTCACTTACCGGAAAGAGCTTAAAAAAGGGAAAGCTTTTCTTCTTCCACCCTCCATCTCTGCTGTAACTACAGCAACGAATGTCAATATTTCGCAGGTATTGTGAGAATAGAGCGAGCAGAATTATTGTTCTAGAATATGAATGGAGAACAGTATTACACTATAATAACGGCCTTACATCTGTTTAGAACAGTATTACACTATAATAACGGCCTTACATCTGTTTAGAACAGTATTACACTATAATAACGGCCTTTCTTTCTTTAAGCTCTTTCCGGTAAGTGACCAAAAATTTTGTTTGTTTTTTCTTTAAGCTCTTTCTGGTAAGTCAACCAAATGTTTTTTCTTTTTTCCTTTAAGCTCTTCCCGGTAAGTGACCAAATTTTTGCGTTTTTTCTTTCTTTAAGGTCTTTTCGGTAAGTGACCAGAATGTTTGCGT
>NW_013666320.1:22812-29290 GCF_000517525.1 Limulus polyphemus | reverse complement strand
CTTTTTTCCTTTAAGCTCTTCCCGGTAAGTGACCAAATTTTTGCTTTTTTCTTTCTTTAAGCTCTTCCCGGTAAGTGACCAAATTTTTGCGTTTTTTCTTTCTTTAAGCTTTTTCCGGTAAGTGACCAAAATGTTTGCGTTTTTTCTTTCTTTAAGCTCTTTCCGGTAAGTGACCAAAATTTATTCCGTTGTTTTTTTTTTTGTTGTTGTTGTTTAATTTTTGAATCATACGTTGACTTTCATACTGACGATAAATATGAATGTTCTTTTAAGGAAATCCAACTTTTATTAATGATTATAAAAGAAAATTCAAAGTTATCAAAATGCGTTTATCTGCCCAGCAATGCCAGGTGGTTAGGGTGCTCGACTCGCAATCTGCGGGTCGCGGGTTCGAATCCTCGTCCCACCAAACATGCTCGCCCTTTCAGCCGTGGGGGCGTTATAATGTGACGGTCAATCCTACTATTCGTTGGTAAAAGAGTAGCCCAAGAGTTGGCGGTGGGTGGTGATGACTAGCTGCGTTCCCTCTAATCTTACACTGCTTAATTAGGAACGGCTAGCGCAGATAGCCTTCGTGTAGCTTTGTGCAAAATTCAAAAACAAACAAACAAGCGTTTATCTAGCCTTCTCTGTCTGGTGTATTGTTTTTTTGTAATACTAAAGGAATACCACATATTTTTTTTTACATTTTTCAGAAAGTTAAGTTTGATGGTTTTTGTTTGTTCGCCTTAATGATACCTTATGCAAACAGTGAGATAAACGGTCAGGTCAGTGATCCCTATGGCTCAAGCACAGCCAACCCTAATTTTGAACTGTAAGCAAAAGCCGTTGCCTTAAGTGGCTATTGTAAACCAAACAGTGAAATTAGCTGTCACTCCCATAATACATCCACAGGTAAAATTGCAAAGCGTATTTAGTTTAGTAGCACAACGTCTCGAACCCGAGACCTTTGGACCTCGAATCCCAAACATGTTATATAACTTTAAGAAAGCAGCAGTGACCTCTATAGGCGTAGTGTTTTCTGACATACTCACGTTGATCCTAGCACATATGAAACTCTAAACGGGATCTTAAAGCGACTTTTTAATATTATATATCATAGTACAATATCAAACTTTAATATGTTATCATTTTTAAATATTAATTAACTACTAACTAACTGACACGTCTAGCAAGTTTTGAAGTGTTCCATATGAACTTTTAACTATTCTGTTCTGAGACATCAAGGTATTCCAAGCTTATTCGGATCAAAGATAAGTGCAGTTGTTTATCATTTTAACTGATCTATCTGGATTAAACTAGTTTCATTTTAACTGATCTATCTGGATTAAACTAGTTTCAGTTTGTATGGTAAATTTTGTTTTCTCCTGAACGATGCCTTATGAAAACAATGGGCTAAATGACCAGGTAAGTGTGTTTGTTTATTTGAAATTAAGCACAAAGCTACACAATGGACTATCACTGCTCTGCCAACCATGTGTATCGAAACCTGTTTTCTATCGTTGTAAGTCTTTAGACATACCGCGGTACCACTGGGATCCCAGGTCAATTACCCCCACGGCTTGTAACCATGAATGAAGCATTTCTTGAAATACAATTATGTTCATATGAAAATTAGTACGGTAAAGGTCAACTTTCAGAAGTATCATGTGTTGTATGCTTGTGGTCGTCATGTATACATTTCATAGGACATCTTTTTTTTTTAATTAATTGAAAGGGACATTATTTTCGTAAGGCAGCGTCGTCGTGGTATAGAGGGAAAACAACTGTGGCGTTTGTTTCACGCAAGCCGTCATATCATAGCGCCCCCTATGTCTGAAAGGGCAAGCATTTTCGGGAAAAGGATTCGAACACTCGACCCTAACCACAAGGCCATGTCGGGCTCGTAGCTCAGTCACTATAATTTTTGTAAAAGAGCGAGAAACAATATTAAAAACCGGAGTAAATAGAATTAATAAAACGTTGATTGATAATAAAGTCTGTGGTAATTAAATCAGCGCTGAAAATGCTGAGTTTCTGTTTCAATGAAAAACTAAAGCACTGGAGACAGAATAATTTCGCAATTGCGAAGTTAAGCCTATCGCTTGTTTATCGTTAGCTACGTTAAAATATATATATTATAACCCCAATAGCACAGCGGCATGTCTGCGGAATTACAACGCTAGAATAGAAACGGGGTTTATATACCCCTGATGGGCAGAGCACAAATAGCCCATAGTGTAACTTTGTGCTTAACTTCAAACAAAAAAATAACAATTTGTAGTTGAAGAAATAAAACGCTTTTCTTTCAGTTAGTGTTGTGGACTTTGCGTTATTTTTACCGAATAATAATAAATAGCCCGCCCTCGATAGAAACTATTACAACAGCTCGCTTGTGTTCTTCACAATACTTTTGATTTGACCTTAACGTTTATAGGTTACACCCACAATTACCTTTCATTAAGCTATTAATTTAAATTAAGTTTATGAGTATCTTTGAAAACGTTTTGTTAATTCATTTTGTATTTCACTCTTTATATTTTTGTCACGTAAAATGTCAATAAACTTTCGTTCACAGATTTATATTTATAACATTACGACAATGAAAAAAATCTACTGACAGATGTCATGATCATTTAATAGCATGTAATCAATTCTAGACAAACTAAGGACTTTTCAGTCTTAAAAATAAATTCGATGGTGTAACTCAATGATTGTTTTAATGTCATGATGAATGATACAATTTCCATTTAACTGTTGTTTGATAATTAATTAATAGCATCATTCACGTTTTCTTCCTCAATATTCAGCTAATAATTCACGATACTTAAAAAATATTACGCACGACAATCCTGTCAAATAGTAAATGTATATTCAAACACCTGTAGGTGTTACTGACAATTGTCATCGTTTGGGTCTTCTGTGCTATCCTCTGTAGGTGTTACTGACAATTGTCATCATTTGGATCTTCTGTGCTATCCTCTGTAGGTGTTACTGACAATTGTCATCGTTTGGATCTTCTGTGCTATCCTGACAGTATCTGGTGCTTTAAAACCAACTGACCCAGCTAGAACAGATTTACGGTTACAAACACTCTACTCCAGCCCTTGGTTTAGGTTTCCTTATCCAGGTTAGTATGCGTATAATGTATTTGGTATATCAGATGTCATGCTTTGCAATGAAAAGTCTTTCAAACTCATCATAGTAATAATTGCATAACGATGAGCCAAGTAATGTCATAAATCCAAGTAGATCTTAAGTTCTGGTTTATCAACAGAAATTAGTCAATAAGTAAAATGCGCTTTGAAATTTTAAAATGTTCATTTCTCTATGACAACAAAAAACACTTTACATTAAAGAAATATTTCAGTAACCTTATAACTGATTTGGTTTAGTCAGCAAACTTTATTTTAACTTATAATACTTTTTTTTTGCGTAACAAAATCTAAAATGAGTTTCAAAACATTTCAGTATGACCAATAACTACATACTGACTTCGTAAGATTGAAGAAAACGAGTATTAAACACATAGAGGGCCTAACACGCTTTCTTTTACGTTTAGGAACACAAGTGTTGTTATTTTATCTAGGGACTTTTGTATATGCTGTTACACGCATTTCCAAAATCAAGAATAAGATAAAAATTACGGATTAAAGATTAAACAATAAAAAAAAACACTTAATAGATATCCCTCTCGTTTTTCTAGAAATGTAAATTATCTTAATCTACTTTAATTACGTGTTATCTTTTATCCTAATTTACTTTAATGGCGTGTTATCTTTATCCTAATCTACTTTAATGACGTTTTATCTTTTATCCTATTCTACTTTAATGACATGTTACCTTTTATCCTGATCTACTTTAATGATGTGATATATTTTATCTTGATGTGCTTTAATGAAATTTTATCTTTTATCCTGATCTACTTTAATGACGTGTTATCTTTTATCCTAATTTACTTTAATGACGTGTTATCTTTTATCCTGATCTACTTTAATGACATTTTACCTTTTATCCTGATCTACTTTAATGCAGTGTTATATTTTATCCTAACCTACTTTAATGACGTGTTATCTTTTATCCTAATCTACTTTAATGACGTGTTATATTTTATCCTAATTTACTTTAATGCAGTGTTATCTTTTATCCTAACCTACTTTAATGACGTGTTATCTTTTATCCTAATCTACTTTAATGACGTGTTATCTTTTATCCTAATCTACTTTAATGACGTGTTATATTTTATCCTAATTTACTTTAATGCAGTGTTATCTTTTATCCTAACCTACTTTAATGACGTGTTATCTTTTATCCTAATCTACTTTAATGACGTGTTATCTTTTATCCTAATCTACTTTAATGGCATGTTATCTTTTATTCTAGTTTACTTTAATGGTGTGTTATCTTTTATAACTGGTGCATTTTAAAGTGATTTTTTAAATTTATTTTTCCATCTTTTATTAATTTCTTTACAGGACAATGGGGTTTACCAACAGTGAGCACAGGGGCAGTTTTTGGAATATTAGCTGGAATATTAGCTTCAGTAGTGGAATCGGTTGGTGATTACTACGCATGCGCCCGGCTAGCTGGAGCTCCCCATCCTCCAACAAGCGCTATAAATCGTGGAATATTCGCAGAGGGAATTTCCTGTGTTCTGTCTGGAATATGGGGATCTGGCGGTGGCTTGACGTCGTACAGTGAAAATATTGGGGCAATCGGAGTAACAAAAGTACGTTTTAAGTTTATTCGTTACTGGATGGTTTAACTCAAGAATATATTTTTGAAAATATAGTTTTTGTCCTTACGACTTTATGCGCACGTGGCTAAACGGCAAAGTCAGAGACCTCTATAGGGATTATGTACAGCTATACTTAATTTTGAACAAAAGTAAAAGGCAGCCAGCTAGTAGCCTCCTCCACCACAAGGTCTCTGTTTAGCTTTTCACAAGTGAATAACAAGAGTGACTGTCACCTTTTATAACACGTTCACAGCTGAAAGTGTTTTGTTTGTAATTAAGCACAAAGCTATAAAATGGGCTATATGCGCTCTGCCCACAACGGGTATAGAAACCAGGTTTCTAGCGTTGTAAGTCCGCAGACATACCGTTGTGCCACTGGGGGCAATTTAAAGTGAGGAGCGTGCTTATCGACATCACGTCTCGAACCTTGGATCTTGTGATTCGTTGTCCGTCATGTTAACCACGAGGACACGCCTGTTTCATACAAAACAGATTATGTGAGTACAATAAAAATTACCATTTAAAAATAAAGCACTAGATACTTTGACATAATTAAGAAAAAAAAAGGTGCTGAGCTTTTGGTACTGTATGTGAAATTCATGTTTTTATGAAACCACCTTGAAATTTTATAATACTTAATGGGCCTCTCTTTACTATTCTTCCAGACCAGACATAGAGCTAACCAGTTTCTGAAAGATATGTATGATTGTTTGTTTGTTTCTAATTAAGCACAAAGCTACACAATGGGCTATCTGTGCTCTGCCCACCACGGGTATCGAAACCAGGATTCTAGCGTTGTAAGTCTGCAGACATACCGCTGTGCCACTGGGGGGAGCTGATACGTAGGAGATTAATTCAGTCCATGTATTGTAAATGAGTTCTTCAATCTTAATTCCTATAATTCATGTATTTTTTTTTTCAGAACACATTTTGTGATATCTCACAAATCTTCTATCGGACTGAAACCGGGTGATTAGAGAGGTCATGGGAGCAAGATGATCTTGTATTTTTTCAAATGTTCCTTGATCATTTGCTGGTATGCTTAGGGTCATTGTCCTGTTGCAAAATAAATTTGTGGCATCTGAAGAGTTACGCTGGATGTTTTAAGGTTTTATTACTCAATAGTATTCCTATACATTTCTCCATTAACAGTTTCTTTGATGAAACGAACCCCCCCCACCTGAGAAGAAAACTTTTCCTGGTCTCCTCCACTTGCAAGCCTTCCTATTGGACACATGTGGGTTGTCTTTTGTTTCATTAGTCTATAAAACACATTTCCAGAAATCGTGTTCCTTGAGCACATAGATTAGACCAACTGCCTTCCCTCTATAATCTATCAAAATTAGGAACGGCTAGTGCAGATAGAGGGAGCTGTATACTAACTGCCTTCCCTTTAATCTATCAAAATTAGGAACGGCTAGTGCAGATAGAGGGAGCTGTAGACTAACTGCCTTCCCTCTAATTTATCAAAATTAGGAACGGCTAGTGCAGACAGAGGGAGCTGTAGACTAATCGCCTTCCTTCTAATCTATCCAAATTAGGAACGACTAGTGCAGACAGAGGGAGCTGTAGACTAATCGCCTTCCTTCTAATCTATCCAAATTAGGAACGACTAGTGCAGACAGAGGGAGCTGTAGACTAACTGCTTTCCCTCTGATTTATCAAAATTAACAGATAGCCCTTTTGTAGTTTTTCGAAACTAACAAACACCTAAAGTTTGAGCAATTCTCTTTAAAATATCCCCATTTTTATGAAGTGATG
>NW_013666320.1:20964-22409 GCF_000517525.1 Limulus polyphemus | reverse complement strand
AACACCTAAAGTTTGAGCAATTCTCTTTAAAATATCCCCATTTTTATGAAGTGATGATTTCCACACTTTTGCAATGATCTTGAGTATGGCTTGAAATCATTGCCATCATATTTGGGTTGGGTGATAAGGTCACGTACTTTGAAGAGTGACCTATTTTGGTGAACTTAAAATGAATGTTGGGCTAAGAAAACAAGTTATTCCTCAATTTTTTGTAGACATTATCAAAATGTTTGATAAAAATTAACCATGATATATTTTATAACTTCTTTCTTTGTAATGATAGACATGCTATAAGAAACGCTTCTACAAGATCTTATTTTATAATAAGTTTATTTTTATCACTTTCTATTTACTATCATGCTGTACTCAAACAGCTTGTGTCCTGTCACACGTCACTGAATAAACAAGAAGTTTTAGACACTAAAAGGAAACCGATAATTTTTTTCCTTATCTTTCAGGTGGCCAGTAGACGTGTTGTCCAATGTGGAGCAATTGCCATGTTGCTGTTTGGAGTTTTAGGAAAATTTGGAGCATTTTTCAATACCATTCCAGAACCAATTATTGGTGGTATCTTTTGTGTGATGTTCTCTATTGTAACTGGTGTAGGGCTTTCAAATTTGCAATGCATTGATCTCCATTCTTCGAGAAACATATTCATTCTGGGCTTGTCCTTATTTATGGGACTTACAATTCCAAAATGGGTTGAGGCTCACCCTGATGCAGTGGACGTTGGTATGTATATTGAAGAAGATATTTATTGGTTGAATTTGTGCCATTGCATAAATTACAAACATAGAAATATATCTATTAAATGAGATTTCAGTAGGAAAATGGCTATTGAAAAGTAGTGTAAAACGCAAGCTTTACTATTTCTTAAACGATGCCCGAGGGAACTGATTATAATATACGTTTTGTTTTAATTATAGAGTTCTTCAAGAAGGAAGTATATAAAAAAAATACGTATGTTTACAGGGAAAAAGAAATAATTCTAGATAAAAGATGGTTGAAAATGATTTATGACCTGAAATATCTTTAGATACACATTATTTACTTATATGTTTTTTTTTAACTAAACAATTGATATATATATTTTGTTTTGTTTTTAGTGAACAATTGATATGTTTCAGGTACGTTGGTAACATAATCCCTTGAACAAAAAAAAGTTGTCTTATGATGTTCTGTAACATTTAGATGACATTTTACCACAGATCTGAGATGTGAGGTAGTATCTACAAAATATATTGAAATATACTTTTACTTAGCTAGATTGTTATCGTACACTTTTCGTTCTAGCTAGGTATAATATAATCTACATTGGTTCAGGATGCCATTTTTGGTTTTAATCTGGGCAACATATTAAATGAAAGTTTGTTATCAACTATCACTTACACGAAAAACGTATAAGATATATTGTAGTAGTGTCCTATTTCATCCGCGTTGATATC
>NW_013666320.1:18277-19975 GCF_000517525.1 Limulus polyphemus | reverse complement strand
ACAGTAGCTGTCATGTGACTTGCTTATTTGTATATTAAAAAACCAACTTAATATTTCGTTACGTATTTTTGTTATTTCGTCCAACTTGTAGTAAACATTACTGCTTATGTCGATTCAAATTAGTATCATATTTATTTATGAATATATTTGTTATCTTAATCATTTTTTTTTATTATTCAAAAAATGTTTGTACGTGCATTTCACGTCCAAGTTCCTTATAGTGACCCTTCTCACAAAAGTTGTTCCGTTTCCTAGGTAACGATGTAGCAACACAACTCATCAAGGTTCTTCTGAACACCAACATGTTTGTTGGTGGATTTATCGGATTTCTATTGGATAACACCATCCCAGGTAAGTTTTACGAGCGCCATCTATAGGTGGACTTTTATAATTATGTACTTTATCGGAAGAAAGGGGGGGCTAGTGTCGGGAGAGGTTTATTACTTGAGAAAGACTTATTATTACTCCGTTTAAAAAACATTATATATATCTGTGCGATATTACAATTTATTTAACTAAAACCTTCAGCTTGCTGATCTTAAAAATTGAATTAATAAAAACATTTTTAAACAAAACATATTTTCAATATACATTTTTAGATTACTCCTATCTACAGTTTTTAAATGTGTCATGTTTCATAGTCTCTCAGAACGTTATTAGAGTTTATTTTAATATTTTGCTAGTGTCCACAGAGAAGCAAATATACGATTATAAAATACCGTGCGTCACTCTTTAGAGCATTTGTAAAAAAAAACATAAAAACACTTTTGTATATTTTTTCTCCGTGTTTTTCTCTCTTTTTTTGTATTTGTGATATGGTAAATTTGATAGTGATTCTTTAACCTGCGTGGTAACATAAATATATTATATTTAACACGTAAGTACTTCTGTTGAGAAGATTAACTCAATATAACAAGGAAATCTTATTTTGATATCATAATTACAAAGCATCCGCAATATTATTTCCAGGAACAGCGGAAGAGAGGGGGCTCAGCGGGTGGAGAGAACAAGGACAAAACAATAACACTTGTGATGGTGAAATTTCCTATAAAACATACGACTTTCCTTTCGGCATGAAGTTCATTAGAAAATTTAAAGTGTTTAGTTACTTTCCAATAAGTCCTACATACGACGAAAATATTGTTGTTGGTAAAGTGAAATCTCTTATTAAATTTAAAGGAATTTTGCCCCAAAAGAAGAATACAAAATACGACATTAACACATAATTCTAAGATATTTATTTCTCGTACCCTAAACACTGTTAAGTTTGGTTAACTGTATTCATTCCAGAGGAACGGCGACTCAGATTTTCTACATAATAAAATTGTATATTATTTGTTTATTTGTAACCAATGTCTTCTCTTGCGTAATTTCACAGGTTTGTTTTTATTGATGGAGCAAATCTTATCATCCAGCACTGCACAAAACACAAAAACGCGAACGTATCAAATTATAACATGGGTGAATAAGAGGAAAATACTTTTTCATCACGAACGTATCAAATTATAACATGGGTGAATAAGAGGAAAATAGTTTTTCATCACGAACGTATCAAATTATAACATGGATGAATAACAGGAAAATAGTTTTTCATCATGAACGTATCAAATTATAACATGGGTGAACAAGAGGAAAATAGTTTTTCATCACGAACGTATCAAATTATAACATGGGTGACTAAGAAGAAAATAGTTTTTC
>NW_013666320.1:16801-18184 GCF_000517525.1 Limulus polyphemus | reverse complement strand
GCTGTTGCTAAGCGCGAATGATATATTTGAACTTGTTGCTAAGCGTGAAAAATAACATTTCAATAAAGTTGTTTGTCGCGTTTTTTTTTAATCACTGTTATCTGTAGATATAAAACTGGCACTTGAAAATAATACTTTATTTCATACACAGAAATTCATTAGCGTTGATGAGAAAGGAAAGAGTAAAGAAATCGCGTATTTTGGCCTGGATTTTAACGTTAATATCGGTATTCGATACCTGCTGTGGGTGTAATTAAGATATCCCGTAATGTAGCTTTGCGCTTAAAACAAACAGATGAAGCCTATCGGTCAAAACCTAGCAGATATTAATGTGTTTATGCGTCTTTAATCAACCTAATCAACAAATAGTTTACTAGAAATACCCATTTTTATATTGTGCTATGCTTTTGTCAGTTTCTATTAATAAACATAGTCCAACAAAACAATTGATACTACTAAAAATATTAGCATTTTAGAAATGTAGCCCCGTTGTTTTGATGTTGGTAATATTTAAGTGTATTAAATGAAAAAATTATGTAACCACTTCTGTTTGCTCTACAAAGGTTGAGTACGTTATATTAAAACAATTTTGTAGCCTCGCCACGTCGTTACAGTCCACGTCACCACATCCAGCCTTGCTCTATCAGACAACCGTGCATCTTGACAGTAGACTTGCGACGTAGTTTCCGCTGTAAAAGGCTCCGTCGTCAAACTGTCATGTAAAAAGCACATAACTCTTCCCTGCATGCCTTCGATTAACCATATGGTGTACAGGACGATGGTTTCCCAGAGACCATTTCAACAGTCCAATCGCAAAGAATTCCATAGCCACTGCATCTGGCGATTGGAGTGGTATGTACTCACATGGAATAGCGTGAATACTCCTTTTATTCTCCAGCTACTTAAGGTATGCGACGGTTTAGTGGACATGCCACGGAAGTAACTTGGGAACATGTGCCTTGTGTCGCTCTTCAACACGGAGATCCTGCTTGGTTATGTTGCCTGGACTACGTAGATGGCTTTTGCCATTGACCTTTACGTTTATGAATTTTTATACGTTATAAGACACCGCACTTTGCTTACCACAGCAGGGGTACATTTTTTGGTCTCTTTCTTGATAATCCTGTTACTCAAACTAATCCATATTCCTTTGTTTTGGATTAAATTCTCGATTTGAACACTTCTTTATACCTTGAGTATGAATATTTTGAGTCGAAAAGGGGATAATGCATACCCCTTCCAAAAGCAATCAATTTTCTTTATCATCGTACTACCTACGAAACACCAAACAATGTAGAAATATAGTTGTTATACATGCCGTTCCCCGCAACTTTATATCTACAGTAGCTGTCATGTGACTTGCTTATTTGTATATTAAAAAAC
>NW_013666320.1:11419-15838 GCF_000517525.1 Limulus polyphemus | reverse complement strand
CATCACGAACGTATCAAATTATAACATGGGTGAATAACAGGAAAATAGTTTTTCATCACGAACGTATCAAATTATAACATGGGTAAACAAGAGGAAAATAGTTTTTAATCACGAACGTATCACATTATAACATGGGTGAATAACAGGAAAATAGTTTTTCATCACGAACGTATCAAATTATAACATGGGTGAATAAGAGGAAAATATTTTTTCACGTCCGTCGTTTTGTGACTTCGACTGTTGATTTTCGAAGGTACAAAGTTATGTTTTATTTTGTAGTTTGTCATATGATGTAAATCTCACGCTTTCTCATATTTTAAGTATCTAATAATGATCGTCAAATTTTTTAATTGATTCACTGACCACAGATATTATTTTTACAACTACCGAAGGTAAAAAAATATCACGAAAACTATTGTTGCAATGGTTTCTATTATTGGGTGGGCTCTTTTATATTATTCGTTAAAAAAGGGATAATTCAAAATCCAATACACTTAATGATTAAAAAAATGTTACAGTTCTTCAACCTCAAATTCCATGGTTAAAGTACCAACCTTCACCAACAGGTGTAACTTCACAATAGACGCTAAACGAGTAGTTTCTCTTACGTGCTCATAGCTTTGAACTTACCGACTGACTACTATTAATAGATAAACTGAGCAAATGATGCACTTGTTATTCACTGACAACTAAGAAATTTACTAACTGATTACCTCTCTCCCAACTCGTTTTTTTTATGTCGTTCACGTTTAATTTCCTAAACTTTGGAGAAAGTTCTAAACATTAATGTCACTCCAATCACGTGAAGTTAAACTTACATCTGGTTTAACAATAATACAATTTTGTTGAAACTTCTAGATTAAAATAATAGATACAGTACTATCTCCCTTCTCGATTATTAAACAGTCCTATTATATAGGGAAAATAATAGATACAGTACTATCTCCCTTCTCGATTATTAAACAGTCCTATTATATAGGGAAAATAATAGATACAGTACTATCTCCCTTCTCGATTATTAAACAGTCCTATTATATAGGGAAAATAATGGATACAGTACTATCTCCCTTCTCGATTATTAAACAGTCCTATTATATAGGGAAAATAATGGATACAGTACTATCTCCCTTCTCGATTATTAAACAGTCCTATTATATAGGAAAAACAATGACACATTAAACTTAAATTTCCGTATCTATATAAATATAATAGTACTGTCTGTTGTCTGTCCATGTAACTACTTCGCAAGGTGTGGATGGATCTTCACCAAGATTAGTATGGAGGTTCATTCGGTCCATGGGGAGATACATACACATTTTCAGCTTTGTGGTTTTTATGGGCATTTTTTACTACTACTTCGCCCCCTGTTGATGGATTTTCACATAATTTGCCATGAATGTTTGTTGGGTCCATGGGGAGATGCATGCAGATTTTTGCTTTCACATTTTGTGTTTTGCAGTTTTTATGGGCGTTTTTTAGCTTTTGTAGCTTTGCGCGAAATTCAAAACAAACCAATCTAAAGTTACGTAAACGTTAATGAATATTTCATTCACATTAATATAAAACAATATCATATATTTGCCTTTGTCGTTTATTTTAGTTTAGTTTTTACAAAAAGCGCTAATGGTCAGATATAAAAGGAGTAAGTAAGAATGCAAGTACTTATATAATTGCTATATATTTGTTTCGTATATGCGTGCAGAGCTACACAAGCTATTTGCGCGCCCTCCAGTGACTCAGCAGAAAGTCTGAAGTCTTATACCGCTAAAAACCGGGTTTCGATCAGTCCTGGTGGGCATAGCAGAAATAACCCATTGTGTGGCTTTGCGCTTAATAGCAAACAAAAGCTATCTGCGTTAGCCCTTCCTACACTAGATAGAGAACAACTAATCAACAGCACCCATCGCCAGATCTTTGGCTACTTTAATTGATTAGTGAGATTTCACCATCACTCTTACAACCCATTCACGGTTTGAAATTGCAGAGCGCCATTTTGTAGCAACGAGAGGAGAACAATGAACCCTCTAATTCATACAGGTCAATCCTGGCCCAAATGTTATCAGAAATAATTTTGTTTAGAGTTGGATTAATAAGGTACACGATATATAGTGGCTTGAATAAATAACAGTAAGTTTATCACTGTATTCTCTCTCTTTTATTTTGGTTAGTGCCTGGCGTACCAGATTGTGGATTTATGGGTATCCCTTTACCGCAAAACAAATCGTGCTCTGCATCTTGGGCCGTAGATTGTTTATAAAGTTCGGTGTAAGAATCGGTTGTAATTGATAGAAGTAAGAAAGTGGCCAGATTTTAGTTAGTCCCTAAAGGTATTAGAGGATTATAGCACTCTAAGTCGTTAGAACATTATTGGAGCGAGCAATCACTATTGTAAGTTCAGCTGGATTTGGAAGCCACAAGAGCCTTATTTCGATTACTAAGAACATACAAGAAAATGACCTGTTGGCGTGGTTTTCTGACAAATAGATATTAGGTCGGTTGTTGTTTGAAGTTAAGCACAAAGCTACACAATGGGCTATCTGCCCACCACGGGTATCGACACCCAGTTTCTAGCGTTGTAAGTCCGCAGACATACCGCTGTGCCACTGGGGGGTATAGAAAGAGGGAGAGTTGTTTAGGCCGGTAGCGCCATCTAGTCATATACATTGTCAACAAATGCTTTGTTACGATAACGTATATAAAAAAATGGAATAACTTAATGGTCTTCAGGATTAAAGGTAAGACATTTTATTATGTCATGCTGGTCAGCTATGTTATTATGTCATGCTGGTCAGCTATGTTACATGCTGGTCAGCTATGTTACATGCTGATCAGCTATGTTACATACTGGTCAGCTATGTTATTATGTCATGCTGGTCAGCTATGTTATTATGTCATGCTGGTCAGCTATGTTATTATGTCATGCTGGTCAGCTATGTTACATGCTGGTCAGCTATGTTATTATGTCATGCTGGTCAGCTATTTTACATGCTGGTCAGCTATGTTACATGCTGGTCAGCTATGTTATTTCGTGTAGTTTATACATTCGCATATATTTATCTGTTTTTATATTTAGCTACATTTTTATTTATAATGGTAGAGAAATTAGAGACAATATAAAAATGTTTTTATCTTAATTAAAAATACATAAAAAGTGTTGTTGTTTAAGTGTAGAGCTACACTCTTTGCTCTTTGTCCACTAAAGCGAATCGAACCCCGGATCTTAATGTTGTAAGTACGTAACCCGTACCCGCTGTCCCACTCGAGGAATCCAAAGTATAATCAAGAACGAGTGAATCACTACAATAAAACATAAAGTATTATCTATTGATTTTAGCTCAAAGAGAGAGAGAAAAAGTGTTAATCTGAGCACGAAGATTAGTGTGGACATATGATGCTAGATTTTGATTTTAATGCGATAAATTAAAACTTTTGAAAATGACAAAGATTTCGTCTTCATGATGTCAGAAAAAACAGTAGATTCAAGAAGTCTTGATACAAAATGATAAAAACTCTATAACCCAAGCGCTTTCGAAAGGTGGACCTTTCTCCTTCAGGGGCAAAGTGGAGATCATCTTATAGACTTGAAATGTACAAAATGTTTTTAAATTAATTCATAAGGTATGTATATGGATAGCTCAAATAATGTATTTTTTAGAAACATGATAATTACAGCATACAATAAGAACTGTTACTTATGATCTTACAAAATATCAGAATTATATGTACCTTTAACATAACCAATTTTATATAAAATACGGCCGTTGTGATACTGTTAAATATTATGTTTATTTATGGATAATTATGCATTAGTAAGTTTATAATGGCTGTTGTTGCTTCTGGTACTAAAATTACACAAACGAGGTGATTTTTGAAAAAACGTAATCCCGCTGGTTCTCGAAGATCACGTGATTCATCTATCTTACACTCGCTGCAAGGGAATTTCCCAGACCTTGAGAGGTGAAACCCTCGGTTTGGATGACGACGTAATTGAGAAAAAGCAACAAACAGCGTTTATTGACCTTAGGAGAGGGAAACCTTTTTCTACTAAGTACATTGCTCAAAGAAGAAGAAAAGAAACAACGTTTATTGACCTTAGGAGAAGGGAAAACCCTGCTTTCGTAAACACGTTGCTGAAGAAAAGGAAAATCTAGTTAACATTATTTTAACAAACTGATTTTAGGTGGAGAAATCCTGATTTTCAGAGGAATTATTATTTACGTGAAAGTTATTGAACTTTTCATCGTTACAGAATTAACTTCTGGTTGTTAAAATATCTGCTACTGTTAATAATGTTTTACTTAATTGCAGATAGGAAACATTACAGATGTTCCACATTCTATCATGATATAATCGGCCCGGCATGGCCAAGTGATTAGGGTGCTCGACTCGCAATCTGTGGGGCGCGGGTTCGAATCCCCC
>NW_013666320.1:2018-10480 GCF_000517525.1 Limulus polyphemus | reverse complement strand
TAGCGCAGATAGCCCTCGTGTAGCTTTGCGCGAAATTAAAAAAAAAACAAACTTGTACTAATTCTCATTATTATTTCTAGTTTCAACCCAGCTTTTTTAGTCCTACTTCTGGTGTTCTACACCAGGTAACTTTCGGCCTTTCTCGTCTCTATACACTTCTCTTCTGGGGTCAGAAAGATCGTCTCTTTGGGAACGTCGACCTGGTCTTTCCATAAAATATGACTCCGTTTTCTTCTTGAAATTTCTATCACGGTTTCCGCTTGATTGTGTTGTAAGTCCGTAGACATGCCGCTGTGCCACTGGGGGGCACTACACGTAGAAGTAGACTTTCCAAGAAAACAACCGAATATCCTGACGTTAATTTTGATATTAATGTTGATTCTGTCGCAGAAGCTTCAGAATTGCAAACTATTATGTGCAAAACAAAGACTGAAAGTGTTTAAAAAACGACTTAATAATTCTAAAACCCTCAAACATCTGGAAATAATAACACTATTTTTGATTTTTGAAAAGTGGTATCAATACCTCAGAAAGATGTAAGACTTTTTTTATTTTATCTTCTTATAGTCGATCTAGACGCCATTTTTCTCTTTATATTTAGTACCCCCAGGGGGGTCAAAGATAAGTCCCCGGACTTACAGTGCTAAAATTGGGAGTTCTATTTTTCTTGGTGGAGGGAGCCCAGATAGTCCATTATGTAGTTTTGCGCTAAAATTATAAAAATAACATCTATATTCAGCTGAGATCCATAACAAATATCTGCATAAATAGTTCAAATGTGTTGACAAACTTATAATATATAAACCCCAAAAATTGAAACCTAAACCAACAGAATACGTAATATAATTTTTTTATCATAATCGCAAGTTTCATTACATAATTGTATAATTTTACTTTTACAAACTATAAAAGAACGTCGTTGTTTGATTTTTACAAGTCTCATAAAGTAATAAAGCAATATATTAAATTTCTACAATGAAATTATTCTTGGGCTATTGTCTAAAATCATAAATAAAGAAATACCGTTAAAAAACCACATCTTTTGGTTATAAAATAAAAAATCATTTTAGTTGCAGCTGGTGAGTATTTTTGATTCGATGATAAAATTCACCTGGTAACACCGAATTAGCCCTTGTTAAGCCTTTGTAATGACGCTTGCTAAGCCTTTTTAATGACGCTTGCTAAGCCTTAGTAATAACACTTATATTAGCAAGAACACTTGTTTTGTCTTATTAATATAAATTTTTATGTCTTAGTAATAACATTGTTAAGTCTTAGTAATAACACTTATTGTGTCTTATTAATAAAACTTTGTATGTCTTTGAAATAACACTTATTATGTCTTATTAATAACCTTTGTTAGGCCTTAGTAATAGTACTTGTTATGCGTCAGTAATAACTTTTGATATATCGTAGTAATAACTCTTGGTATATTTTAGTAGTAACACTTGTTATTCCTTAGTAGTAACATTTGCCATATATTTATAATATTTGTTACATCTTGGTAATAACTCTTTTTATATCTTAGGAAGAGCACTTATTATGTATTATCAATAATACTTGTTATCTTTTAGTGACAGCACATATGTCTTAGCAATAGCACTTGTTATATCTTAGTAATGACACTTGTTATGTCTTAGTAATAACACTTGTGTCTTAGTAATAAAAGCTGTTATGTTTTAATAACTGATCCATTAGACAATTGTTATTGAAGAGTGCCTATTTATATAAAAACAATGAAAGGCTGGTAACAGAATAAAATATACACACATAAATAATTACCTATACAAAAGAGGGCGCCACAAACTTTCCACTACAGAACTTTAAGAACCGATAAGACTCGAGTAGTTTTAGTCTCCCGGTAAGTAAGCAGTAGGTTTAGACTTACAACGCTAAGATCCGGGGTACGATATCATAGATAGCCCATTGTGTAAGTTTGCAATAAAACAGACAATTAAACAATCAGTTCCTTTTCTTCATTTAGATGTGAATTTCAGCGAAGAAAAGATGATGTTGTGGCCTAATCTATTTTTTAATTTCCTACTTTCACTGCAGCAGACTAGTTTCACTGAATTCGCAGCTCAACAGAGCTGCTTATAAGAGCGAATCAAGTAAATAAGATAGGCCATCTACGGTGAGGAAAAGAAATTAACAAATAACCAAATAAAGAATTAGTCTGCTGAATAATAACGGATGATTATATTTATACATATAAATAGTTAGTCCGCTATATAATAATGGGATAATTAATTGTGACGGTATGTCACGTGCTATCCAAACACCTGAAGTATTTTAGTGGCGACTAAAGAAGTATAAACATTTAAACCAAACAAATTTAGTTTTTTTTTTTTGTTTCATTATGGCTATAGTAGTCTTGAGTATATATTTTTAATCAAATTTAATGAAAACAAGAATTATGATAGTACTCTCACAGGACTGATAACCAATTTTGATTAATAAAGAACCTAGTTCTTTACATTTGAATATTATTCTAAAGCTATAAAATTTTATCTTTAATTCATGATCAGAATGAGATCAATTGTTATAGTTCTTAAACAACAATAGATAATGTTTAAAATGAAATTTTTAAGAGGATAAAACGAATTAAGAGAAGGTTACCACTTACACCTATAACAGGAAACACGTGAACACGAATTGATGAAAATATCGTGACGTCAGTTTACTTAGCGACACCTAGTAATCTGAAAATACAACTTAATTCTCTGTGTTAATGATTCTTAATTAAGAGTGGTTCTTCGTTCAGTTATTCCTATACCTGACTCTTAGAAACAGTGCTCCAACTCTTCTCTCCGTATAACTGACTCTGTGGTTTGTTGTGGACATTGTTACCTATAGTGATGATGATGAAGGCCTGTTGTTTGTTATGGACATTGTTACCTATAGCGATGATGATAAATGCCTGTGTTTGTTGTAGACATTGTTACCTATAGTGATGATGATGATAAAGGCCTGTGGTTTGTTGTAGACATTGTTACCTATAGTGATGATGATGAAGGCCTGTGGTTTGTTGTATACATTGTTACCTCTAGTGATGATGATAAAGGCCTGTGGTTTGTTGTGGACATTGTTACCTATAGTGATGATGATAAATGCCTGTGGTTTGTTGTAGACATTGTTACCTCTAGTGATGATGATGAAGGCCTGTGTTTTGTTGTGGACATTGTTACCTGTAGTGATGATGATAAAGGCCTGTGGTTTGTTGTGGACATTGTTACCTCTAGTGATGATGATAAAGGCCTGTGGTTTGTTGTAGACATTGTTACCTATAGTGATGATAATGAAGGCCTGTGGTTTGTTGTGGACATTGTTACCTTTAGTGATGATGATAAAGGCCTGTGGTTTGTTGTGGACATTGTTACCAAAAGTGATGATTATAAATGTCTGTGGTTTGTTGTGGACATTGTTACCAAAAGTGGTGGTGACAAAGGCCTGTGGTTTTGTTTTGGACATTGTTAACTATAGCGAAAGCTTTTATTCTGAACATAAATCCGAATGGTTAATAAAACATGATTGTTAGAAATAGCTGAGAATCTAAATATCGTTTGACATTTCTTCATACGGAAAGAGCACATATACCAGCATTATTTGTTGAATGAAAGGAATGTTTTCTATTTAGTCGTGTTTAAAATTATGAAATTAGCTACAATTATTTTATCTGCAACTTTCATTTACTGATTCCTTCTTCAGATGAATCATTTATTATTAGGAAAACAGAATAAATAATGAAATTATATTGTATGTTTTTCGAAGATTTGTTGTGGGGTTTATCACGGGAATTACGTGATTTTTCCTCTTCCTTCTACCCTCCCCCAGTGGCTCAGCGGTAAACCTGAGGACATTTGATGCTAAAACTCGGTTTTCGATAACCGTGTTGGTCACAGCACAGATAGCCCATTGCATAGCTTTCTACTTAACATCTTATTTTGTTGAGTCTATGATTAGCAAGTATTCGAAATCTCAGTATAAGCGCGAGGATATGAGAACCAGAGTATTGTTTGTTTGTTTTGTTTTTAATTATGCACAAAGCTACACAAGGGCTATCTGTGCTCTGCCCACCACGGGTATCGAAACCCAGTTTCTAGCGTTGTAAGTCCGCAGACATACCGCTGTGCCACTGGGGGGCTAGAGAACCAGAGTAAAATTAGCACTTTTTTTTTTAATTTCATCTGTTAGTCTTGTATTCAGACGAAGATGGTGATTGATTACAAAGATGCTAGAAGATTTACAGATAATATTTTAGAGATAAAGTTTCATTTATGATCTGACAGCAGTTTTATCTACGTTCACTGTCATTTAATACGATTTTCAAATTTTAAGGAATTTTACAAAACCTTCAATTATTTATTGTTTTTTTTTCTTTTGTAATTAAACACAAAGCTACACAATGGGTTATCTGTACTCTGCCCACCACGGGTATCGAAACCCGGTTTATAGCGCCGTAAGTCAGTAAACATGCCGCTGTGCCACTGGGGGATGTTTTCAAGCATTCTGTAAAGGATATAAGCAACATTTAAATATGTTAAGACTCTGACGTTATAATTTTTTTTCGGTTATTAGTGGTTGAATAAATCCCAAAAGATTTAGGAAAAATGGCCGTTAGGGTAATTACGTTATTTATTTCACCAAAGCATAAAGTGTCTTCTTAGTCAAAACCAATTTCCAAATGTTGCTAGTTCCTAATTAGTGAGATATATCCAATATCAAACATAGATCTCCAGTTCATGTTGTCAAGGTCAGCCATAGACTATACCTTTTAAAGTATCGAAATTGAATTTTTCTGGCTTTTTGGCACAACCATTAGTGCATTGTTATTAAAACCTAAGTTATTGGTCCTCGAATGACGTTGAAACCTTTCGACCTTAGTCTTTCTGCAACAAGGGTTCTTAAGAAATCTTGCACACACCCAAACATTTGCAGCTCCTAAGCGAAACGTAATTCCTGTTAAACGTGTTTGATGTCGTAATATAAGGTGTTTTCAACATATCTCTATGTTCTCGCTGCATCACTCAGATACACGAGTTTCGGCAGATGATTGGCTCAAGTTTTTTTTTGTTCCTAGTAATACAAGTTGAAATATTTATATGGTACAGAAATATATGATTTTGTTTCTAATGAGACAATACAGAATAAGTAAAACTAGGATAATCTTAAGGTCACGTGACAGAACACTGAACGTCTGGAGTTCGTCGACACCAACGTGTAATCTGCAGCCTAGAAACCATGGCCTACAGGCAAAGTACGTGTTCGTTTAAATCTGGGTCAGCTATTACGTGTCCTAGTTAAGGTTCTAAGGTCATTAAATATTAAGTCTTTTATGGTGAAATGGAGTCTCAAACGAAACGAAAATCATGCTTAATTCAGCTTACTTTCACTTTAGAGCTCTTTCCCCAGTTTAGCCTTTCGAAAAACAAAAACAAAAAGGAGACCGTACATAACGTTTATCGTTAGAGGATCTGACATCACAGGCCCCTTTTCTCAGTACTTTAGGGCTCATATGCTTGTTCTGTAAGTTTTAGAAATCCCTTGTGGTCGAAGTGAAAAGTCTATCACATTGATGAAGTTATATTTTATTGTTTGTTTCAGAATTTTCACGTAAAACTACATAAATGGCTATCTACCCATAACCCTCCCTAATTTTGAACTGATAAACTAGAGGGAAGGCAGCTAGTCAATAGCACACATTTCCAAGTCTTGGGCTACTCGTGCCCCACCGAATAGTGGGATTATATATAGTGCATCCAGGGTCTCAAAGTGCGGAGCACAGTTCTGCGGCAACGGGACGAAATTAACAGTCCGGCACGCTAACCACAAGGTCACACCCAGGTCCTTATATCAAATAAAAAAAAGCCTTTTACTCAATTATTAATTACTTTTACATTCACAGTCGTGGCACGATAACTAATAAGCCACGCTTGGCCCATCACGTTATACTGTAGAAGAGAAAAATAGAACACAAAAATTCACAACAAATTAACGTTTGGAACACCTGAAAAAAAAAACACCTTATATCCTCATATCAGAGTGACATAATTAAGAACTTGGAATTAAGAAATATCAAACGACGTTAGTTTGTACGTTGGAAATCAGAAGTTTTTACTAAAAACGTTATACGAGATTGTCAAATAAATTCATGTAAAACAATGTTTTTGTCGTACGTATTAAATGTGGCAAATTCAGGAACCCCCTTCATGCAAAGAGGTAATTATTGCACGAAATTTAAATTTAACTTCTTAAAATTATTTGGATGTATATTGGATTTTTCTCGTCCAGGGGATACCTCAGTATAGGAAGAGAGTTCCTAAACGTAAACTAACTGAGATTCTTAATTAATTTAATCTGTCCTAATATATCTCCCCCCCAGTGGCACAGCAGTATGTCTGCGGAATTACAACGCTCGAAACCGGGTTTCGATACCCATAGTGGGCAAAGCACGGATAGCCCATTTTGTAGCATTGTGCATAAATTCTAACAAAAAAAACCCTAATATATTATCAAGTATAGGAAGAAGAAGATTTTTTTGTAAACGATTTTTAAACTAAACTTCTTGCAAAATCAAAAAAGCCAGTCACGTGAGGTAATTTAAATATTAGATAATTTTTAAAAGAACAAACGAACATTCGCAGCTCTAAATCTTCAAATTGTAGATAATATACTTAAGTTTAAACCTCTTACAATCGGTCCCTATTGGGCTTTTACAGCAAAAAGAGAGAATACTTTGAAGCGAAATTTATATTAAACTTTTTAAAACTTTATTTATTTTTGATTTCATTTTCTAATATTTTTCTAGAGGTCATTGCTAACTCTGAAAGCTTATAATGCTAAAAACCAGGTTTTGATACCCGTGAGGGCATAGCACAGATAGCCCATTATGTAGCTTTGCCCATAAGAACAAAAAAACAAAACTCAATAGATGGAGGAAATTTTTAAGCAAAACTTGAATCAAATTTCTTACAGTCCGCTGGACCCTCGTTCGATTGTCAATTGTCCAAAGGAATTCTTTGGTATAAGAAAGAGATTTTTTTAAGGGAAGTTTAAACGAAATTTCTTAAAACTGACTAGGTCCTTGTTGGATTTTTTTGGGTTCATCTCAGGCGAACTTCCAGCAGGGAAAGATTTAGAGTTTGTACTTTTAATTCAATAAATTCCTTTAGGTTTTTGGTTAATGAAGAAGAATCTTTATTAAATATTAAATCCGAATTTAAAAAAAAAAGTAGAAGCAGTGTTCAAAAACCTAAGCTCTGAAATAGAATAGAAACAGTACTATTTGTGTAGTTTGATCTAATACAATTAACGGATGCTACAACTGTCGATAACAATCGGCAGCCCTCATTCAATAAATTCATTTGTTTGTTTTGTTTAATTTTCCCGCCAAACTACTCAAGGATTATCAATGCTAGCCGTCCCTATATAATTTTGAAGTGATAGATTAAAGGGAAGGCAGCCAGCCAACACCATCCCCCCACCAACTCTTGGGCTACTCTTTTTTCAACGAATAGTGAGATTGACCGTCACTTTATTACGCCCTCTCAGCTGAAAGAGCTAGGATGTTAGGCGACGGGTTTCGATCTCGCGATCCGCAAATGGAAATATTTTAATAAAGTTATAAACCTAAGAGCATTGTTACTGAATATGAATAAGCTACCAGCTAATAAGATAAACTTGCTGAGAAAGGAATTTGTGAAATCAATATCATACGTTTTACCACGAAATAAGTGACGAAATAAAACAATTCAAGCCCACCCTTTTTTTTTTCAGTATTAAATCCACTTGAAAATTAATCAAGTAGGTTACATTATGTAATGATTATGTGTATTTCTGGTTGTGAATTTAAACTATCAGGTAAATATCGCTTACGTAAGATGACAGGTTTAAATCGCCATGTACAGTCTGAATTCTGTGTACCTGGGCTTCTAACAATTCTGAAAAACATCAATGAAAATTCAGTTTATCTGGAGCAGGTAAAAATACTTATTCATTCCTAACTCTATGACGACCACTAGAGAGAGAAAATGCGTTATCACATTATTTAATCCCAAGTATCAGTATCACATTATATAATCCCAAGTATCAATATCACATTATATAATCCCAAGGATCAATATCACATTATATAATCCCAAGAATCAATATCAAATTATGTAATCCCAAGGATCAATAGCACATTATGTAATCCCAAGGATCAATAGCACATTATGTAATCCCAAGGATCAATATCACATTATATAATCCCAAGGATCAATATCACATTATGTAATCCCAAGGATCAATATCACATTGTGTAATCCCAATGATCAATAGCACATTATGTAATCCCAAGGATCAATATCACATTATATAATCCCAAGGATCAATAGCACATTATGTAATCCCAAGGATCAATATCACATTATATAATCCCAAGGATCAATAGCACATTATGTAATCCCAAGGATCAATATCAC
>NW_013666320.1:0-1891 GCF_000517525.1 Limulus polyphemus | reverse complement strand
ATCAATAAGTCTAACGGTGGTAAGTGGAGAAGTAAAACGTTTCCAAATCACACGAGCCCCCTCCACCTTACTCATCAATAAGTCTAACGGTGGTAAGTGGAGAAGTAAAACGTTTCCAAATCACACGAGCCCCCTCCACCTTACTCATCAATAAGTCTAACGGTGGTAAGTGGAGAAGTAAAACGTTTCCAAATCACACGAGCCCCCTCCACCTTACTCATCAATAAGTCTAACGGTGGTAATTGGAGAATTAAAACGTTTCCAAATCACACGAGCCCCCTCCCCCTTACTCATCAATAAGTCTAACGGTGGTAAGTGGAGAAGTAAAACGTTTCCAAGTCACACGAGCCCCCCTTACTCATCGGTAAGTCTAACGGTGGTAAGTGGAGAAGTAAAACGTTTCCAAATCACACGACCCCCCCTTACTCATCGGTAAGTCTATGGACTTATAACGCTAAGAAAGCGGGTTTCGATACCCGCGATATACGGACCACGTATAGTCAGTCCATTGTGTAGCTTTCAACTAAATAATAAACGAACAAAACGAAAAATACGACAATACGCTTCAGCAAAAGTGGAAACAGAAATTAAGAAAATACTCGTGATTTTCATTATAGAAATAAACATGCTTAAATTTTAAGTATTTAAATATATTTCATACTTAAATATCTCTCGAATCGGGACTAAACTTTGAGGTTTGTCTGAACTGATGTACAGTTAATGTTCGTTAAATATGTTTTCATTGCTTAGTATTAAAAAAAATGGAGTGAAAAATATATTCGATGTTATCACATTATTCACTCTTTTAAACGTTCTAAAAGTTTGATTGTTATGAATTTCGCGCAAAGCTACACGAGGGCTATCTGCGCTAGCCGTCCCTAATTTGTAGTGTAAGACTAGAGGGAAGGCAGCAAGTCATCACCACCCACCGCCAACTCTTGGGCTACTCTTTTACCAACGAATAGTGGGATTGACCGTCACATTATAACGCCCTCACGGCTGAAAGAGCGAGCATGATTTGGTGTGATGGGGATTCGAACCCGCGACCCGCAGATTGCGAGTCGAGCGCCCTAACCACCTAGCCATGCCGGGCCGCGTTCTAAAAGACTACTTACATTATGCACGCGTGTCTGCATTTCGACAGCGAATTCTTACTCTCAGTTCTCGCCCACAGATTTTTTATTTTTTTTTAGTTGGAGACTAATAGCTCAGGAAACGCCAAAAAAGTTTTGAAAACACAAGTAAAGTGTAAGAATATATTTTATTCTTCACGGCCTTTGCTCGCAACTTTCTGCCTGTAGGTTCTTAAACATGAATACGAACCGTCAGTTTAACCCTGTGATCACCCAAATGAATATTGAACCCATTGTGATTTTACATTATATTTTTTTTCTTTTCTTTTTACTAACACAAGTACATTTTTAACGAATTATCAATTGATCATGTGATAACTTCTCCCACCCCCCTAAGACAATCTGAAGAATCATACATGAATTGTGTCGACACGACTGTTTGATATGTTTATATCACGAAGGCTAGTTATGTAAGTTACCACGGCCTGCACTATTTACGTATTACTCTTAGAAATAAATGTATTCGTTGTTTGACTTAGATAATTAATGATATAGACATGTTGTAAGGGTACTGAGAGCGTAATCTAAATTGATGTTGATGTTGTTTGAAGTTAAGTACAAAGCTACACGATGGGCTATCTGTGCTATGCCCACCACGAGTATCTAAACTCGCTTTCTAGCGTTGTAAGCCCGCGGAAATGCCGCTGTGCCACTGGGGGGGGGGGCACTAACTAACCTTGATGTTGATGTTAGTTAAGCACAAAGCTACACGATGGGCTATCTGTGCTATGCCCACCACGGGTATCTAAACTCGCTTT
>NW_013666319.1:467349-474034 GCF_000517525.1 Limulus polyphemus | reverse complement strand
TAAACCCGGTAACAGAACGATAACAATAAATTTATACAGATACAAGTTTCTACATTTAAACCCGGTAACAGAACGATAACAATAAATTTATACAGATACAAGTTTCTACATTTAAACCCAGTAACAGAACGATAACAATAAATTTATATAGATACAAGTTTCTACATTTAAACCCAGTAACAGAACGATAACAATAAATTTATATAGATACAAGTTCCTACATTTAAACCCAGTAACAGAACGATAACAATAAATTTATATAGATACAAGTTCCTACATTTAAACCCAGTAACAGAACGATAACAAATAAATTTATACAGATACAAGTTTCTACAGTTAAACCCGGTAACAGAACGATAACAATAAATTTATACAGATACAAGTTTTTACATTTAAACCCAGTCTGGACAGTGAAGAACTGTAAAATATAAATATTATCATATTGATACAATAACCCAAAGTGCTGGTAATAACTGTATGGTGATTTTTTATAATAGTTCAGAAAATAGAGGCAATTTAATTAAACAATGATTTATCTAAAACATTGTTGAAAGCATTAATTGATTTTTTTATTACATTACTATGCCAAGAATTGTCTTGTAGTTTTATTTTATGAATGTAACTGATGCAATGACTGGCTTATTTATGATGTTATTTTATAAAAGTAATAGACGCAATGATTGGTATATAGTTTTATTTTACGGAGATAATGAGCACGGTGGTTGGTTTTTAGTTGAATCATAGAAACGTACGGGTGCAACGATTGGTTAATAGTTATGTATTACAAATGTAACGGACGCAGTGATTGGCTTACTCTGTTGTTTGTCAGTCTTTTATGCTTGAAATATTATCAGTAAATTAACTTGCGAATATCAACGTGAATTTATGGATCTTACATTTTCATGATATATTCAATGGTATTACAATATTGTGCAAAATCTGGTTATACCTTAATAACTGAATGAGTGGTTAGGGTTACAATACGCAATAATGTTTTTGTTATTCTTGGATCAACATCGTAGAGGGTTTTGATTTTATCAAGAGCCAGAACTTGTAACTTTCTTTGGTCTCTAGTTATTTTTTAGTGGCGCTGACAGTCGGTTTTATTCTTTCTCCCACAAAATATAAACTTAGTATTCAAATGCTGTTTATCCATTAAGTCATGCGCTTGGCATCCTGCTTTAATTTACATCTAATCTAACTGAGCTCGTATCTTAAGATTAAGTCATGCGCTTAGCATCCTGTTTTAATCTACTTCTAATCTAACTGAGCTCGTATCTTAAGATTAAGTCATGCGCTTAGCATCCTGTTTTAATCTACTTCTAATCTAACTGAGCTCGTATCTTAAGATTAAGTCATGCGCTTAGCATCCTGTTTTAATTTACTTCTAATCTAACTGAGCTCGTATCTTAAGATTAAGTCATGCGCTTAGCATCCTGTTTTAATCTACTTCTAATCTAACTGAGTTCGTATCTTAAGATTAAGTCATGCGCTTAGTATCCTGTTTTAATCTACTTCTAATCTAACTGAGCTCGTATCTTAAGATTAAGTCATGCGCTTAGCATCCTGTTTTAATTTACTTCTAATCTAACTGAGCTCGTATCTTAAGATTAAGTCATGCGCTTAGCATCCTGTTTTAATCTACTTCTAATCTAACTGAGCTCGTATCTTAAGATTAAGTCATATATACTTGAACTTTTAACATCCTGTTTTAGTCTACTTCTAATCTAACTGAGCTCGTATCTTAAGATTAAGTCATGCACTTAGTATCCTGTTTTAATTTACTTCTAATCTAACTGAGCTCGTATCTTAAGATTAAGCATATATACTTGAACTTTTAGCATCAGATTTCAGCTGCTACTACTACCACTACATTGAGATGGAATAAATCACCTGGTTGTGTTTGTAAGTAACATTATATGACAGAGTGAAATAATAGTAAATGCTGTGTAATATTTTCTTTTTTTTCATGTTTTTCTTAATTATTAAAAATGATAATAGAAGTTGCTCTTAACAACAAGCCCCCCAGTGGCACAGCGGTATGTCTGCGGACTTACAACGCTAGAAACCGGGTTTCGATACCCGTGGTGGGCAGAGCACAGATAGCCCTTGTGTAGCTTTGTGCATAATTAAAAACAAACAAACTTAACAACAATTAATGGAGAAAATTTTCATGAAGTACCTAAACGTCTCAATAGATGGCAACACTACACTTTTTTTTTTAAACTGTTTTATAATCTCTTCATTGGTGGTGTAAAATTTTGAGATTTGTCCCACGTAACGCTGAACATTATATTGTAGCTTTTTATTAAGTGCTGTATATTTTGAAAAATGTTATTTCTAAGATATTATTAGTCAATTAAATATAGTGTGCAATATTTTGTTGATGTGGCCATAGTTTATTATGTGTATATTTATATATATTACACATATGTATATTGTTATATTATATATAAACTAAAATCATAAAATATGAATTCAGTAAAAATTAAGCATATGTTATAAAGATTCTTAAATGATCCACTCCGTTCAAGATTGTTGGCTCACTTTAAGAACTGGCTTTTAGATCACGATGTCAGTGTTTTAGACATAATAAAATACCATCTCCCCAAAATGTTTTTTTTTCTGTCGTTATTTCATTTAAAAAATATCTTGTTTTAAAGCAATATATTAGAATTGTGACTATTGGCTCGATTTTAAATAAAACTCTTTTTCTCTCTTTGTGTATCTGAATTTTTTTGCTGTTGCTTCTTTTCGTGGAAAATCGTTTTGTTTCAAAATAAAATGTCTTAAGATAAGGATGTTTAAGTACTTTTCAAATGAGGCTTTATTTTTGTAGAAGATACGGAGTTTGGAATATTATTGTATACCCAGAATCGTGCAAACAAAAACACGTGCGCCACGTTTTTTTTTCTAAATTATTTATACATTAAATTTCTTGTAAGTATTTGATTTTGTTAGTTACAAGATCTCTCATACAAAAAAAAATTAAACAAAATTTCCACCAATATTAAAGTTACTCACACCAATCAATCCTCGAGTTTACATAGAAAATTTGTGTTTTCACCCATTGTATTTGATCAGTGTTGTGACAAACAAAAACATCAAATTACCCAACGTATTGCAATATCTGGGCCCAATCAGTAGTGTAGGGAAAATTTTATCCAACTTTTATCAGCATTTAAGCTTGCTGTAAACGTTTCTATAATGATATCCCTCCATGGTGTCTTTCTCATTTAATCTGTGGTACTTTTTATTGAATCTTCACCCAAATAAAATTAAAACGAACCCGAACTAATTTTCATGGTGGAATTTTAGAAGTTTGAGTTTGGACCATTAAAAGAGAGGATTAGAGAAATAAAACGCTAACCTTGATTTATTATGCATGTACATGTCCGGTGCTGCCTGATGACCATAATTACGTACTATTGCCCACCATATCGTACAAGCATTTAGGAAGAACATGATTAGGTCAATATTTAAGTCACATATTTTGACAACAACAACTGTACAGACTCCTCACAATAAGCAAGCAAACCAATGGAATGAAAAAGAAAGAACTTGACACCGATGTGCTAGAATGATGTTGATGTGATTCCAGTTTCTTTGACAATATTTTTCATAAAAACAAACATTTATTTTGAGGTGTGAGCCTTAATCGACGTCAAATCCTAATCTTTTTGCTAACAGTAAGAGACGATCAGCCTAGCATCATCGCGATCTCTTTTTTTTTTCTGTCGATAGGTTCTCTTTTGTAACCATAACTTTCACTATGCGTTGATCTGGTCTGGGTTCAGTCGAAGTTTTGTCGTCTTAAACGCACTGCTTTGTGGGTTTTGCTCTTCCTTCAATCTCAATCCTTCTTTAAAACGCTTTGTTGTTGTTTTTACACTATCGTTTAGCAGTTTCACTCTTCAGAAAGGCATTGTATACAGCAGTATACAGTTTATGTGAAATGGTTGGAATTTCGCTGTGAATAAACATACGAATGCTAAATATGTCTCCTGTGACGCCATGACTCGTATGTGTATATTTTTTTTGTTTGTTTTGAATTTCGCGAAAAACTACACGATGGCTATCTGCAGTGAAAGACTAGAGAGAAGGCAGTTGGTCATCACCACCCACTGCTAACTCTTGGACTACTCTTTTACCAACGAATAGCAGGATTGGCCGTACATTATAACACCCCTACGGCAGAAAGGGGGAGCATTCTATGTGTGTATATACAGATCATTCAAATAAAGTACAATTAACTCTCCGTACATATAACATGGAGAACTAGTATGGTAGCTAGAAAGATGAATCAAAGCTCTCCGTACATATAACATGGAGAACTAGTATGGTAGCTAGAAAGATGAATCAAAGCTCTATTTGCAAATATTTCTTTGATACTATTCTTTGATTCACGCTAATACAAGTTTAAAACTATAACACTTGCTAAGAATATTAAAGTAAAACAAACTTGCATTAGATTTGAAAATGGCTCAAACTTTATGGAAAGAAACGATTGAGACATTTCGCGTGATCCAAAAATAAAATTTATAAAAATGAACAAACTAAATCACCAGGTGGCGTCTAACACATAATCATTGTAAACTAAATCACTAGGTGGCGTCTAACACATAATCATTGTAAACTAAATCACCGGGTGGCGTCTAACACATAATCATTGGCCTAACAATGATATGCTTGTCTCGCTAATTTTAAATATAAACATTCACGTTGTCTTATAAGCGGAGTCATTAATATGTCTTATTAACATAAATAAAATTGATAAAAATTACAGTTTACAATTTTAGATTGGAAATATCAACCCCCACCTTTTTAACGTTGCACAGAAAAAAAGTTATGATAATTACAGTTATATACAGCATTAAGGAATGCATTCAATCTATCAATATAAATTAACTGAATATATTTAACTTATGAGTATTGTTACGACAGCGGAAGTCACGTGACTCTGGTAACACGTCATGATATTCTCGAAGGATCTTGACTTTTCCTCGCAACTCTAGTCTTTTCTAGACGCCCTCTTTTATTGTATATAAGCCCGGCAAAGAAAGCGGAGATAGATCGATACGGAGACAGATAATTGACTCAAGCGAGCGGTAGTGACCGTAAGTAAAGTGCGGGAATCGTTATGAATTATAGCGTGTGATTAAGTTAAAGTGACTGTGGAAACTCTGTGTATTACAAAGTTGTATTGAGAAAGAATAAACTAGTTTTATCTAAAGAAAGGACTTGTATCGCTAAAGTTCCTCGGGAAGAATTTATAACGGAAATTAACAAACGACCAGAGATGTAACATTATGTATCTATTTCTGACACCTTTATGTTATGTAGTAATATCCGTATCATATTACATCGCAGTAAGACTACTCACTCATAACTTATATCAGATCCATAGGAGTCCGCAGTATGGGGCAAGGGAGGAGTTGCTTTTCCCTGCAATTTCAGAAGAAATTTTATTGGAATAATTCTATTAGAAAATTATAATATTTAAATAAAAATTACGATATTAGGTGTACATAAATAAGCCATAATCAACCAGAGAATCGTATTCAAACCTCAAAGCAATGGCCTGAGATGCTACAGTGTTCGCAGATTGTGAGCTTACCATAACCTGGAATAATTTCTGTGGATACCCACGATCACATCGTACTTTCGTGAATATACAGGTGCCCCCCAGGGTTCATTGGCAAGTGTTTGAACTTATAACACTAAAATCCTATTTAATTCTCCGTGGTGAATTGTTTATTTGTTTTTAATTATGCACAAAGCTACACAAGGGCTATCTGTGCTCTGACCAACACGGGTATCGAAACCTGGTTTCTAGCGTTGTAAGTTCGCAGACATGCCGCCGTGCCACTGGGGAGCATCCGTGGTGAACAATACGCACATAGTCTATTGTGTAGTTTTGAGCTAAAACAAACAATAAATCAAATACAGGTTTCCACTAACCATAATTACTAAAACAGTCGTAAATTAAAAGCTCTTAAACAAAAATATACATTATAAATATTGCAAACTACATTCCAAAATAAATTTTGCTTTGATTATTTAAAAATAGTTTTTTAACAATTAAAAGAATAGTCAAAGTAAATAAAAATAAATCACATTTTGAGTAACGTTTTGTACATCAAATTGAGACTTTTACTATTGCAACTGAAATAGTGCAGAATACTGAAGCTAATCATGCTTTGATATTCTTAAAGTTTCAAACTTTTAAATTAGGTAGAAAATAAATAACTGAAGCATATACAGTGACTGTCAAACAAATATTAGGTCGTCAAGAAATTGATGTCGCTTTTTTAGATGTAAAAACCCGAAAAACGTGTATATCAAAACAAAATATTTATTAAATGAAATAGTCTCCATTCTTATCGACGATACTTTTCCATCTTACAATCAAGTTGTTAATGTCCTGATTAAAGAAATCACTTGGCTTTGAAGCATAAAATATGTTGATATCCTTTTTAAAACCTTCCATAACTGCATACGTTTTTCCCATTAAGATGGTGTTGCAGCGAACGAAAAAGATGAGAACTTCCCAACCCAAATCCATAATCTTGTGTTGTGTCAAACGTGTCGCATATGGACTTGAATTGTCGTGGAGAAGAAGAACATTTTTCCGATTGACGAGTGAAGGGCGTTTCGGATGAAGGGCTTGATTTAAACGTTTCAG
>NW_013666319.1:461064-466322 GCF_000517525.1 Limulus polyphemus | reverse complement strand
TCGGAAGTGGTTTTTGTCTAGGACTGAGCCATTGTTTTCGGTGTTTTAATATTCGCATAGAAAGTTCATTTTTAATCACCGGTGACAATTCTGTACAAAAATGGTTCACACGAATTACGCACCAGAAGAGACGAAGCAACGTTCACATGTTAGAAACGATTATCATCGGAGAGTTCGTGAGACATCCATACACCTTCTTTATGGAGTTTTCCAACATTCCTTAGATGTTTACGTATTGTTTCTTGAGAGATATGCAATTTCAGGGCCACTCTACGAGTTTGTTGCCTTTGGTTAGACTCAACAAGCGGCTTCAGAGCATCAATATCAATTCCAACATGTCAGTCCCTGCAATCACAGTTTTTAAGGCTAAAGTCACATGAACGAAATATGCGGAACCATCGTAGACACTTAAGAACGTTCAAAACATTTCCATAAACTTTTTTGTGGCTACATAGGCGATGTTTTCCTTCTTGTATTGAAACAGCATTACATACCGAATGTGTGTCTTGTCGTGTGCCATCACTATAAGGGATGAGAGTATCCCAAACTTTACACATTATATAGGCTACACTAACGTGACGTTTAGGTGGTTCGTTTAATTACTGTACCTGATGTACGATTTTAGGGGGTGTAGTTAGTTAAAATATTCCAAAACGCGACATTAATTTCTTGACGACCTAATAAATATTCATGTAACTCGATCTCACAAACTAAAAAATATATACTCTTATTGTACATCATATCTAGATGGCAATACCTTAGCTATAGTTAGTTGATGATACTTGTTATGTATTTTATGGTTTGGCTGGGAGATGGAGTAGTTTCCAACTTTCTGAATGTTTAATTGTTATTACTGTTAGTTGTAATATTAACATTATTTATTTACGGGTGCCAAGAAATTAGTTTATTTGCCCAAAGTCTGTTTTTAACGATGAGCATTAATTCTTATTTGAAATGGGCTGCCTACCACGTACAAAACTGGTTGAGGTATTGTAGGAGACTAAATGTTATTGTTAAGCCTAACATTTTACTTTTAGGTAATGTCACTTTTAGGCCTATGCGTACTGGTACTGCTATCACCTTGTGGCTGTTTTTCATTTTAGGGTTTAATTTTGTTGCAGGTAAGTGAAAAGAAGTTTTATTTTTATTTCCACTATTCTAGAATGAACGTTAGCCAATGTAAAACTTCTGTGTTTAGTACATATACATGTAATTTATTATTTAAAAATTACTCAGTAAACTGTAAAAGTGTAAACAGTAAAGTATATGTCTTAGCCTTACAAGTTACAGTTACACTGTTTATTTAGCGTAATTTAATTTTAAGAAGTTAAGTTAGTTCATGTCCAGTAACATGTTTAGACCTACACTACCATTTTACACTTGTCACAACTTGTGTTCATGAGAGAGGAAATGAATTTCTCTTTTCTTTGCATTAGTACATTATTATGTAACACTAACAGAGTTTAACTTTCCTCTATACCTTTTTAACTGAATATCTTATGAACCCAAACTTTAGTTATTATTTCATATTTATTCTATAAGTTTGGTTTGAAATTAAAATACTGAGTGTCACTGTGACCATTCAGTATCCCTAGCTTAGCAGCATAGTTTTAATGTATTGTTAAAGAAACTTACCCAAACTAGTTATAACTGGTTTGGTGAGGTAACATAATTTAAAAGCTTTATAAGTAGGCATTGTGTTGTATTAGATTACAAATGAAATGGGTTTTCTTTCCTTAGAAACTTTGATGTTTAAAACTCGTATATACTTTCGATGGTTTTCACACTTCACCTGAGTCTTTATGCCAGTGTTACTGTAGATGATTGGTGTAAATATACAAGATTGGGCTTATTAATTTCCAATAAGCAGAATTTTGTTTCAGACAAATCTTGGGCAATGAGGCTGGAATATTAGAACTTAAGAAACTTATAACAAGTTTTGCAATGGTCAGAATGAAAGATAGTGGTAATAGTCTCCATCTTTCAAGAGTTGCCCATTGGATTTTTCCCAAAAATTTTAATAGAGGGTTTGTACTAACCATTTATCAGAAATTTACAATTCATTAAATGAAGCCTTATGGTGATGGCTAGCCTTTGACGGGTTAGCACGATGGCCAAAACCTTGTAGATACAGATTAGACCTTCTAGAGATTTGAAGGATCCTAGGCACCCATATTTTAAACTGTTTTTGTACACCCACTCACAAACTAGTGAGACAAAACTTGACACACCTGCTCAAGTACCAAAGGCAGGTATTCTAACAGGGTTTGTTTTCCAGTATGGAACCCCTCCTAATTGGGGTTAAGGCAGTAGCTTAATATATACATTGGGGCCTCTGTGAATTGTGAGAGCCTTTGAACCCCACAGTGGATCATGATTATTTTATGGTACTTAATGCAAAATACAGTGAATTTCCACCCATCTTTTAAAAAGGCGTGGGATATATAAACTTACAGGCATTAATAATGAACTTATCACAAAGGAGCAGTGTTGTATTTACAGTTGTTGTGTAAAATTGGAGATGGCCATCTTGATTTTATTATTATTAAGTAACAACATGGCCTATCATATATATTTTTAAAGCATAAAGATCCATTATTGTCATTTTTTACCAAATTCATTGGATTTGTTCATTTCCACAGTAAGTTAGTCAGGGTTTAATTTTCTTACTTTGTTATGTTCATTTATTGATCACAAAGGGTTAAAGGTTGGCAGGGAATGACCTTGTTTTACTAAGAAATGATTATAGTAATATCTACTTGTAATTAAAAATTATTATAATGTTTTGTAAGTGTAACTAATTTGATAATAATTTTATGTTAGGTCCTTTATTTCTTAATATTCTTTGTATCTGTTCCTTTATGCTGTGGTTTCAAAATGGGTCAGTACCTAATACGTTTACCCTGTGTATCTATTACTTTACAAAGTTTCAAAATGGGTCAGTACCTAGTACTTTTACCCTGTATATCTATTACTTTACAAAGTTTCAAAATGGGTCAGTACCTAGTACTTTTACCCTGTGTATCTATTACTTTACAAAGTTAGAAAATGGGTCAGTACCCAGTACTTTTACCTTGTGTATCTATTACTTCACAGTTTCAAAATGGGTCAGTACCTAGTACTTTTACCCTGTGTATCTATTACTTTACAAAGTTTCAAAATGGGTCAGTACCTAGTACTTTTACCCTGTGTATCTATTACTTTACAAAGTTTCAAAATGGGTCAGTACCTAGTACTTTTACCTTGTGTATCTATTACTTTACAAAGTTTCAAAATGGGTCAGTACCTAGTATTTTTACCCTGTGTATCTATTACTTTACAAAGTTTCAAAATGGGTCAGTACCTAGTACTTTTACCCTGTGTATCTATTACTTACAGAGTTTCAAAATGGGACAGTACCTAGTACTTTTACCCTGTGTATCTATTACTTTACAGAGTTTCAAAATGGGTCAGTACAGGAAAGTCTCAAAGATACTTTACTATCCCATAACTAAGAGGTTGATGCTACGTTTGATGTTGTATCCTACTGCCCAAATTAAGTAAGAATCTACTATAATAATATTTGGTTCTTGTATGTCCTGAAAATGCATGTGTACCTTATAGTCTAAATGCTTACACACTTTATTTCAATGGATGTAAACAAAAGTCAGATGTAAATATACTCTAGTAGACATTTGTACAACAACATATTAAAAGCTTATCAAACTATTTTAAAAAGTCCAACATTAGGTTGTAGAATAACATTATAAGTTTATTTATTGATTGTATTAAGTATGGTAAAGTTTGGTCCTACCTAAAGTAAAGCAAAAAATGTACAAAATTTAAGGTTAAAGCTTAAAGGTTTAACTACTGTTAGGCCTAAGACAAGTGGACTTCTAGATTTCAGTGTCCATGTTTAAAATTTTTTGGTATTATTCTAGATATCCTATATATAAAGAATTACTTTTCCAATAAATATATTAATTTGAACACAGATGTTTTGTGGGTCTCTGCTAGTTTTAACATGAGGTCTAGATTTTGTCCTTTTAGGAAGGTTAAAAATTAATGTTATTGTAAACTTGGGTTTTTGTGAGAAATGGTTCTTGTCTGGAAGAGGGGTGGAAAACACTTCAGTGAAATATTTTTTATGTCCGTCCACACTAAACATTGTGTATTGGTTTCTGTGTTATAGGTCTTATACCACTGAAGTACTATGAAACAATAAGTAGTGGAGAACTACGACACAGTGTCACAAAACGAGGCATTTCACCTAGTCAACACAAGTATAACAGCATAAGGGAACTTTCATTTCATGTGTTAGGCAGGTGGGTATATGTTAAGGTGTAAATAAAAAAAACAATCAAAAGTGAAGTTTCAGAATTTGTGATTTTTGTAGGAAAGACTATTTTTCAATCAAATTAATTAATCAGTAGTTACTTTAATAAATTCTCAGGTTATAATGTTTCTTTTTGTGCATATTTTGAACAAATTATTATTGTCAGTGACATACAGTGTTCATCTGAGGTTCCTAGTAGACACGTTCTTATGATTAATTTTAAAATAAAGATATAGATATTAAAATTATGAAAAGAGTAGCATTTGAAAAATGAAAATTTTTCACTTAAAGGTTTGAAGAAAGTTTCCAAAATGTTTTAAAAAAGTTCTTTTTCAAAAAATGAGTCAAAGTTAAGAAGATAAACAATGGCTGGACTTGTTTTGCTAAATCTGTTTGAATGTTATAAATTCTGAATCTGTTTTAATATTAAACTTATGCAACTAACATCTATATGAACAGTATGGAACCATTTGATTCTTCAAGACTTCACACACACAAGAAAAAAGTACAAATTGAACCCATTCTAGCTTTAGGAAATCAAAAAATTCCCTCTTAAACTTGTTTAAGTTGCTAACCTCCACTACTAGTAACAGCAATTCTTTCCATAACTTTATCACCTTAACTGGAGCAGTGTGTATCTTTCCCAAATCTTAAACTCCTGCCTTCCATTGTGTTGTCTTCAGAATACTGCACAAACAAACTGAAGTTGTTTATTCTATCAGTTCACCAGATACTCTTCTTTTCTCAAGAGAAAAAAAAATCTTAACCTATCCCTGCAAAATAACCTTTCTATTCCCAGAAGTATCCTGACAATATTCTGTCTTGGATGAGGAGACCAAAACTGTACACATTATTCTATCTGTATCCTGACAATATTCTGTCTTGGATGAGGAGACCAAACTGTACACATTATTCTATCTGTATCCTGTCAATATTCTGTCTT
>NW_013666319.1:438057-460321 GCF_000517525.1 Limulus polyphemus | reverse complement strand
AGTAGATGACAAAGGTTTATAGGTAATTGTTAGATATTCTACAACGATCTAGTCCAGTAGATGACAAAGGTTTATAGATAACTGTTAAATATTCTACAACGATCTAGTCCAGTAGATGACAAAGGTTTATAGGTAATTGTTAAATATTCTACAACGATCTAGTCCATTAGATGACAAAGGTTTATAGGTAATTGTTAAATATTCTACAACGATCTAGTCCAGTAGATGACAAAGGTTTATAGGTAATTGTTAGATATTCTAACGATCTAGTCCAGTAGATGACAAAGGTTTATAGGTAATTGTTAGATATTCTACAACGATCTAGTCCAGTAGATGACAAATCTTACAGCTATAGTATTCAACAACAGGAAAGAGAATGTGAAATATATAACATATATACATATATACAATGTCTCACACTACTGCCTTCAAAAGTTTTGTTTTAGAATTTTTGCTCAAAGGTATTTGCGCATTGTCCTCCCTAATTTTGAACAGATAGACTAAAGGTAAGGTAGTAAGTAAAGAGCGCACACACCGCCTACTCTTGGGATACTCTTATCTGACCGAATAGTGGAATTTGACCGTCACTTTTATAAAATCTCACGAACGGAAAGTGCAGAACTTCTTTCTGTGACAAAGAGACGCGAACCACAAATCCTCGGTCTTAAGCAAAACAAATGATTAAGAAACATTAATTGTCAAGTAATACATGAAATATCAGTGGAATATCCAATAACTATAATTTTAAAAAAAAGAAAAATTTAAAATACTCAATATCACCCACAAAACGAAATAGCTATTAATGTCTCACAACTACTGTCTATAACACTTTACTGCGACCTACCTGATGGAGCTGCTGTAAAATATCTAAAAGCTATATGACAGACACTTCAAAATGCTGAATCCAATTAGTCTGAAGAGCTGTGAAATACTACCGTGTTTAACAGAATAAATCATGCCAAATATCCAACATAAAATCTAGTCACCTCCCAAATAAAACTGCTATGAGATATTTTAAAACTACTGTTTTCAACACGACCGACAGGGTAAAATATCCAACTTATGCTGTTACAAGCAAAAGTACCCGTCCCCAGTGATGGAAAGTTTAAGTTAATCTAGCAAAAGTATCCGTCCCCAGTGATGGGAAAAGTTTAAATTAATGTAGCAAAAGTGCCCGTTCCCAGTGATGGGAAAGTTTAAGTTAATCTATCAATTTAATTTCTTTCATGAACTTTAAAAAGGTAAATTGTGTTCCACTCCTTGTTTCACTCAGAGCCAAATCTCTGAGCTACTTATACCGCTCACCGCGAAAAGTAATTGTTGAGCATTTCAGTCATGCTAAGAGCCACTCAACAATACAATACGGTAAATCTACATTTATATTTTTTAAAAGTTACGTCATATTTTGAAATGTGAATGTTAGTGTGATTAATTCCTAACAATTTAGTGTAGAACATTCTACTTGCAAAATAAAATTTGGCATCAACTTTATTCATGCCCGTTCTCCCGTCACTTCAAAAGTGAATGTTGAGCTTTGCCTACGTGCGCAGCTTTTCAAACGGGAGACAAGCGAACACTCGGACAGACACCACGGTTCGCAGTATATGTATATAATATGTATTAGAAGAAAAGGCGAAAAATATCTTAAACTACTCTTTCCACTAGGACATATTTTGTTCGACCCCCAATATTTACTGTAGCTGAGAAAAACGCACAACTCCTGGATTCAGTGATGGAAAATGGCCAACGTCTTCTGACACTGGATGTAGCAGATACTTGCAATTGGCATATTATGATAAACTCTACTTAACTCAAAAAGTCTTATTAATAATTACTAACGTAGTCTCCTCCCGTTGACGCTGTGGTCGCTGGACCCACTCTGGGATCAAGAAGACTTTGCTGGTGCGCCAGTTCTTCTGAATAATGAGTAGTTTAATATAAGAAAAGGAAATTAATAATGAATAGTGTACGGTGTTAAAATAAATAAAAATATGGTGTTAAAATAAATATTATATGGTATTAGAATATATAAATATGATGTTAAAATAAGTAAATAAATAATATATGGGGTTAAGATAAATAAATTATATAGTGTTAAGCAATTGTTACCCTAAATTGAATGTCTTGTGACATAAATAAATTTCAATAAAATTACACTACACTAACTTAATCCACTTTCGTAAGAGTTGTTGTCAAGAGATTTGCTAATGTAAGTAGCGTCTCAACCACTGCTGTATGTCGTCAACAGCTCCCTCCCCTCTCCAGTGGCTCGACGGCAAGTTTGAAGGCTTATAACGCTATAAATCGGGTTTCGATACCTGTGGTGTGGACAGCACATATAACCCACTGCGTCGCTATGTGCTTCACAACAAACAAACAAAATTGTTGTCAGCAACGACTTCTGATTATCTTCCTGATTTTGTTCCCTTTTAAAATTTTAAACGAGGGCTACTCCAAGTGTAAAATTTTGAAAATATGACAAAGAAACTTCTAAAAGAGACTGTTTCCCACATCGGCAACCTCGCCGCTGACCTACGACGTTCCCTAACCACCATGTCCGATTCTAGCAGCGAGTCTTGTCCAACGCAGACTTTAACTCTTTCGTCTATTGGACTAGATCGTTGTAGAATATGTAACGACTACCTATAAACCTTTGTCATTTACTGGACTAGATCGTTGTAGAATATTTAACAATTACCTATAAACCTTTATCATCTACTGGACTAGATCGTTGTAGAATATTTAACAATTATCTATAAACCTTTATCATCTACTGGACTAGATCGTTGTAGAGTATTTAACAATTATCTATAAACCTTTGTCATCTACTGGACTAGATCGTTGTAGAATATTTAACAATTACCTATAAACCTTTATCATCTACTGGACTAGATCGTTGTAGAATATTTAGTAATTATCTCTAAACCTTTGTCATCTACTGGACTAGATCGTTGTAGAATATCTAACGACTACCTATAAACCTATTCTATAACTGTTTATCCTAGAATATGGCAGTAGATGTTGTATATTTCACATTCTCTTTCCCGTTGTTGAATACTATAGCTGTAAGATATTCTATAACTGTTTATCCTAGAATATGGCAGTAGATGTTACTACAGAGTGAAAGAGATGAGATAAAGTGTTGGTCGTGATGACTTTAAATTCAGGCAGAGTGACAGAAGATAGATAGATTGACAAGGTTTCGCATCTTTAGTTATCTGAATGATGATGAGCTTAAGGAATTGTTTCATTTTGCTTGCTCGAGGTTTTTCCAACATTTTTTGAAGTGTTGACTTACAGATTTAGACAATTATAGTAATTAATAAAAATACTTGACAAATGAAAGTAATCAGCTGAATATTAGAAGAGAATAGAAGAACACGGACAATTCGAGTAATATTAAGTAAAACGTACAAATCAATGTCACGTTATATTTTTAAACACTGGACGCCTTGATTTTTTTACATTCAACCAAATGCCTTTTATTAAGAGGCAGATGCAGTCGCTTAAATTAGTGCCCACTACTTGAGGAACAACTTAACGTCCAAAAACTATCTCAGGTTATGAAAATGACTAATAGGATTGTAAAGCATCCTCAGATCCAAGTCAGGTCTAGTGTCAGTAGAACGATTTTTGGAAATAAGGATAGTACTTAGCTCTTCAGCACTGAAGATTTAATTTATACTAAACAATGTATAAGGTTTGTTTCTTTGTAGTCATGCACAAAGATACACGATGGGCTATCTGTGCTCTGCCCACCCCGGGTATCGAAACCCGGTTTCTAGCGTTGTAAGTCCGCAGACATACCACTGTGCTACTGGGGGGCAATGGCTAAGGTGAAAAAAAAAAAAAGATAGAGAATATAATACGGCATATTCAGTGACGCCAAAATTTTAGCTATTATTATTTATTTTATGAAAAGCGGTTAACATGGCCAACAGTAAGAAATAATTCATATCAACAAGTTAAGGAAGTATCGCGACGACTTCACGTTAATGGGATATAGATCTTACAACTTGATTCAGGTAGAAAGTCGTTAAAGAGACAATAGATACCATTCTTCACTGTCATAGTTATACTGATTTTGAATTTAAATAGTATTACCAATTCATATAACTAAATTTTAAATAATCAATAGTTTATATCCAAGCATTAGCTGGGCATGGTTTGTGTGCTGGACGGACTGTGAATCCGACGGTTTCTGATTCGCGTCCCGTTGCAGTAAAATCACGCTCGGCATGTTGGGGCTGTGGATTAATTATAAAAGTGACGGTCAAATCCGATTATTCGATAAGTGTAGTCCAAAAGAAGGCGGTGGGTGCTTTTGACTAGCTGCATATCGTCTGGTCTATCAGTTCAAACTAGGAACGGTTACTGCAAATAGCATTTGTGTAGCTTTATAAACAAACGAATAACCAAGCAAAATACTCTGCTCAGGGGCGGCTTGCTGGGACTGAAGCTACCCCAAAATGTACCTTAGCCTCCTCACACACCCAATGAACAATGCTTACTGTTAAAGCTGGTTCACTTCCAAGATGATGCAACATATGTGCCCACAAGAAAAAAGCGCATTTCCTTCAATTTTTTGTCTTCAGTGCCCCCATTAGGAAAAGGCTGGCATAGCCCCTGATTGTACTGTCTGATAGATTTGTTTGTTTGAAATTAAGCACAAAGCTACACAACGGGCTCTCTGTGCTCGGCCCACCACGGGTATCGAAACCCAGATTCTAGCGTTGCAAGTCCGCAGACATACCGTTGTGCTACTGGGGGCTGTCTGATAGAAAACACTTAAATTAAATGAATGAATAAAATTAGCTGCATGTATGTTTTTGTGGTTTCTTTTGTTAAGATATTTGTAAGGTGATGTTTCATGAATAACAAAAAAGTACTGGTCAAGAAATGTAGGTTGATCAGGTGGTAAATAACTAAAACTTGTGGTACATTATAGACATTTTGTTTTACATTTAAATAATTAAATAAATCTATATACTTGTAAAAATATAAATGTATGTGACGTTTGACGAGTATAAAGATTAAAAATTCAAATTTTACACAAAATTTTGAAATTATGAAAAGTTCTAATGACAACGAAGCTTTGCAATAGAATGGTTTTCAAACACAGAAAGACCTAATTTTACAACAACGATAAACATTTAGAAAAAATAAATATTATAATATGAAAGCCACGAAAGAGTTCTAACGACCAACGTTTCCTGACCTGGTCATTTTAACCTTCATAAAATTATGATATGAAATACGCCATGTAAAAAGGTACTAAAGAACAAAGAGAAAAATAACCACAGAGTTATACAGCGCTCGGCAATGGGTTTGGATAAAGCCCAAAGTTGAAATGAAGAAAGCAAGCCCAAACTGTAGATAATATATATATATATACATATATCTTTTGTTTTTAAGATTTCAATTTTGATTTTGTATGTGCAATATATATATATATATATTATGTATGTCCCCTTCAGTGAACTGAGTAGACCAAGAAACAAAGATAACTAGACTAAAGTGAGTCTCAAATCATTATCGATGCTGCATATAACATGTTACAAATTAATATTTTTGACGCCTTTATATTACAAGTATTATGTATTGTGAAAAGACTTAAGGAGTTTAGGGAAATATCAATCTTTGATTTCTGCACATTGTACTCCATCCACCCTTGCGATCTCAGAAGAAATGACAGATTATTTTTTACTGTCTTCAAGAAGATAATGACTGTTAATAGTGCCAATAAAAGTGGTTCAGTAGCACCTTGCAGGACAAGAGATACTTATTCAGCACTGCATGGGGCAGCCGTAACATGGGAAAAACTCTATTTGATATTCTAATGTCTACTAATGACACAGGGCGATAGAAAAAGTTGCTTCTTGATCCAAGTATCTCGCTGATAGATGCGTGATCATGCAGCATTTGGTCGCCTTCTGTTTGTTTGTAGTTGAGCACAAAGCTACGTAATGGGCTATCTGTGGTCTACCCACCACGGGTATCGAAACCCGGTTTCTAGCGTTGTAAGACCAGAGATATTTCGCTGTGACAGTGGGGGGTGGGGCCACCACCTTCTCTAATGATACTCTTACGTTTGTAGAAAATAAGCTTTCAATTGTTTTGTTTTGAATGACACATTAGCCGTCATTATACAAAGTACATAATTCCTAGTAACAAATTGTAATAATCAAACATATTTATTGGATTTTACATGAATTTAATTGAATGGACAAAAAAGATGAAGAACAAAAGTATTTAGCTATTTCTTTATTGGCCTATTTCGTTGGACCTCATTTATTTTTTAATACTTCTTTAATAATGTTTGCCATTGTTTCGATGTATCTGTTGAATTATGAGGCAGGTACACTCTTCCATACCTCCTCAGTCATAGTTTCAACACATCTTTCTTTCAAGCTGGTAACTTTGCCTTAACCCTAATTTTTTAACTCTTGCCACTTGTGTTCTGATGGGCTTAGGCCATGTGACTGGGTGACCAGTCGAGCCTTCTGACCATCTTGTTTTTGGATAAGCACTTTTACAACCTTAAGAGCATACTCAGAGTCGTTGTCTTCCTCAAAGATTCATCCACGACCATAAATGAAACTCACTTTTTATGTTATCAGTGAATAAGACTTTACGGAATAAGTTTCAAGTTTATTAACACATTATTTACAAATTAACTGCTTCTTCCTTTTTTAAAAGAGAGAAAAAGAGGAAACGGCTTCTTTCCCATAAAATCATTGTCTTGTGTTCTTAAGTTCTTTTGACAATTGCAGTGGCTGTGATATGTTTCTTCTTCTTTATCTCCGTAGTAAACGACGACTACATCTTTTATCAACCGTCTTTACTGACCACATTTCCTTTGTTAACTATCATCTTCTGGTTTAAAACTTATAAATATTTAGTGGAGTATCCTAGCGTGTAAAATGTTTAAAGTTATCCTCTTTGCTGTAAATATTAAGCAGAATAAGTAGCTGGCATAAGTAAGCAGCACGTGGTTAGGGGTTATTTTTATAGACATTGGTTAATTGTCTTCAGTGCATGGGTATCTGCCCAATACTTAATACATGCTTATTCCTTAATAATTAAACTGTTTCGTTTTTAGATATACTGATTTCTGTTTACAGCTGTAACATTATAGTGGTCAAAATATTTTGTGATCCTGCTCTATTTGGTTAAAAAAAAATATCTATAAGAGTGATTAATACTATTGGTATATCAAAGTTTGAAGTCAAGTATTTAGTCAATATTTTATTGTCGTTTGCTTTATTATATGTTATAAAAGGTAAAAATAAACACATTTCACTCTTTATAAATACATGTTCAAAACAATTAAAGGATAATACGAATTTTAAATGTTACAGCTCTAACCATGCAAAATAACTGTTATACCGTAATATCAATCCCCAGTTGTTATGAAAGTCAGGCTGGTGATCTGAGATATATTCAGTATATATTATGTGTACTGGTCTCGTACTTTCTTGTTGCTAGTTTAAAATGAACCATGCAATTCATAGCTTTCTAAGTTTTTTCGTGAACATGACTAAATCTCAAAGGAGACATCTCGATGTGTTATTCAAGTAAAGATCCATCCGACAAAGAAAAGCCAGCCCATAACAGCAGGCTACTGCAGATTGGCTCCAAGTATTTTAAGATGTTGTTAACAGAATGCAGAATTGTTCCCAAACCAATTGTGCGACTGTTCAGGCATCTGGTGAAGCCAGATAATCATCATGGCACAAGCAGATGAACAATACATGTTGTTTCTAGGGTACAGGTTGCGTGATTGAATCAGATGTTCGCAGCCTTAACATTTGCTTTTATCAATTACAGGTTTGTTCCCATCTTTTAACTTAGTTCTACGAGCTCTTAAAAGCAGTAAGTGCTACTGTCACATGGGTTATATTCAAAGGTTAGGTTCAATTATAAATTCAGTAAACTGAGAAGACTTCAACAGTTGTCTTTTATAATATGTTGCCTTATCCACGTACTATAAACAGTTCGGTCAAACGTAACATTAGGCAACCACCAGTGCTATTTTTGCCAGTCAAATTACCCTTAGACAGATTTCATATACAATGCAAATTAAGGTTGAGTATCAAAAAGAGAAGAAAGCAGTAAATAAGTTACACTGAAACATATCATACCATTTGGAATTACTACGTGAACATACAATGTCAGGAGTACTTTGATACTGGCATATACATACGACTTTAGTATTGAGACTAATAATATTCAATAGTTATCTGACTTAACTCGACATCTCACTATAAATACAACAACAAAATTATTAAACTAACTGTAAAATGAACGAAACGTATCCCATCATTAATACTCTTATTCCACAAAAGAAAAATTGAGCAATTACCTGTGCAGCACTGAAACAAACAGGTTGAAAACATTGTGTGAACACCGTCCAGAACATCTTTATTAAGGCTATCTGTCACCATCCTCAAATATTAGCTGTCGACCAAAGTGGAGGCAACCGGCCGGCAGCATCCACTGCCAACTCTTGGGCTATTCTTTACCAACGAATAGGGGATTAACCGTTATATTATAACACCCACACGGCTGAAAAGGCAAGCATGTTCGGCACTGAGTTTCGGTCCTGTGACCCGGATACTGCAAGTCTAGCGCCCTAACTACAGGCCATGCCAGGCCATAGGAGGTCTCAAAAAGAAATCATAACAAAAGAAATGATTGAAACGTGCACATACTTGTATATATGTACTATACCTCCTCACAAAAGGTAAAAAAAGGGATAAATACACATTCTAGAATAAAGCCCTTTAAAGATATAATGGATAAAATGCCTGTATTTGTTAACATCACCGAAGCAACCCACCAAATATGTTTCATCATAACATATTGTAGTAACAGTTTCTATTGTTAAGCGAGTTCTTTTGGATTTTTCGGTAAAAAAAGAATACAAAGTCCACTTAATGATAACGAAAGTGTTTTATTTCTTCATCTACAAGTTCTATAAGTTAGCTTAATTAATACTAACACGTGGATTTTACTTACTGTTTTTTATTACATTCATGTTTCTTCATAGAAACACGTATATAATATTGAGACATTTGAACCGACTAGCAGTCTGACAGTAACTGACAAACCCGCTAAATATAATCAAGAAAATCAACTCTCTATCCGAACTGGTGTTTCTACAGTGCTCAAATATTTTTCTAAACTTTCAAGTAGTATCTAGTCATTAAGTCACTTGCTCATTTCTCTGGCAAAATAACAATACAAATGTCAAAGTTAAAAAATATTGCCTACAAGAATAATAAAACTTAAATTATACTAATCTATCACATCTATATGTAATAGCACGACGAATGGTCTTTGCCAGTATTATAAAATATAATTTGGAAAATGAGACGCCCAAAAAAGGTTTATTCAAGTAAAATTGTTGTACTTGGAATAGAAGTAGACTAAAATTATCCTAACTCTGATTCTATGTCATTGCATACTGTTCCTTAGGAAAATTGTGGTCTCCGTCCAGTCCACAGGGATGGTCAGTTTGTTGGTTGTTTTACGGTGTTAGGTCTTTATTGTTGACCCCATCACCCGCGGTTCGTCTAATTAATTCACAGTTACAAAACCTATCCAAAAACAAATCTACTTGACGAGATTGGTTATAAAATATTCAAGATTAGCAAACTATTTATCTGCTTGGCAAGATGGCGGTGAAATATTTAATAACTATTGTTAATTTACTGACCAGAAAAGCTAATAAACATATTTAACAAATGTGGTTCATTTGCTGGGCAGAATAGATATCAAATATTGCCGAATAACTACATTTCAGGCCTGTTTAGATTAGCTATGAAATATAGAACAAATACTGTTCATTAAATGGACAGACAAAACAATACAATATCATATATTGGACATTCTACCTATAATATTCAACAACCACTTATCATCTTCTGCCACGGGCTAGGTGTAAAACGTTTAACAACAACTGTTAAGCTACTGGACAGGCTAGCTACAAAATATCCAACAATCGCCTCTTCATTTGATTTATTTGGTTTGTTTTGAATTTTACCCAAAGCTACACGAGGGCTATCTGCGCTAGCCGTCTCTAATTTAGCAGTGATAAACTAGAGGGAAGGCAGCTAGTTAGCACCACCCATCACAAACTCTTCGGTTACTTTGCTACCAATGAAAAGTGGGATTGACCATGACTTTATAACGCCCCCACGGCTAAAAGAACGAGTATGTTCAGTGATGGGGATTCGAACTGCTCTTCATCTAGTGGCCAGGATAGATCTAAAACATCTAAAAACAACTGTTCACCTATTGGACAAGCGAGCTATGAAATATTAAAAAAATCGTGTTTAGGTTTAATTTACTGAAAAGATACGGAATGTGGATTAACTATACAATGCATCCTCACGCAAGGCTAGCTACAAAATATCCAGTAACTATCGTTATAAATAATTCTGTGACTATTGACACTTACTAAACGAATTAACTTAAAATTACCTATCAAATCATGTACCTAATGATATGATCAAATATCTTAGAAGCTCCATATTCTACTGAACAGACTGCGTTAACTTACAAAGAACTGGATATAAAATGTGCTACCACTATTACACAAAATACAAATTGTTCTTCAATTATTTACTGTGAAACATCCAAAGTCATCATGATCAACACTTTATCTCCCTTCTTTCACTTTGTATTAAAGTGATCATGCCCAAATATTTATCACAATTCTTTCATTTTGTCTTCAAAACATCACACCAACTTTGTATTACTGTTACTTTGTATTAAAGTTTCACGATCAAAACTTTATGCATTATTGGAAACTTTACCTTTCCAGTACTTAAACGGTAAGAATAAAATGTTAACAACATTGATTGAGAAAGGTTCTAGCTTTACTGAATTTCTGTTTTTCTTTTTTTTTCTTTTTGTAAGTTTCAAAAGCATAATCACTAACAACGTTTATACAAATAATTTTATTCTAGCACCTATAACCAGTTCTTACTTTCAGACACAAAGGCAAAGAAGGAGGGGGGAGACATTTTCCATCACATTTCTTTATAGCTTCCTTCATCACAATAGAAGAAACTTATTTTAATTCAAAAAAGTACAAAATGTTTTCAGCAACGTAATTTGTCTTTCATAGAAGTAAAATATCTTTTTTTTTACATTAGCTTTGTTATTATGTAATATTTCCATACCTCATTTTTATTTCCTTGTGTTGATATGCCCCTATTTCTGTATTCTATAATATTCTCTTTATGTCATTTTTTGGTGTGGTTCTATGTTCCTCTGACTCACAATTTTGTCATAAAAATGTTAAGAACGTTTGTGCCATTCTGAAAGCTTTAAATTAAAAATTAGCACTTGCATAAATAGAAATAATAATAAATAGTTTGTTTGTAATTAAGCACAAAACTACACTATGGGCTATCTGTGCTCTGCCCACCACGACTATCAAAACCCGATTTCTAGCGTTATAAGTCCGCAGACATACCGCTGAACCCTTGGAGGGAAATAATAAATGGACTCTGGGCTTTAAAACCTGATTGGAGAAACGCAAAGGGTCGTGTCATTCCGTCATTACAAACCAAAGCACTGAGAACTGAAGCCTCGGCGTTTATAAACCCGGTAGTTCAGTTGTTTAAAGTAACAAGAAGAATCGTAGGTTCGAGTCCTCACTTTTCATTTAAACAGGAAACTTATAATTTCAAAGAATACTGGGATGTTGTTAAAATTTCTCTATTTAAAAAGATCTAAATTTAGCACTTCCTACGTTATTTAGACCAAACTGAATGGCAAGCGTTATAAGATACCAAAATTATATCGCTTTTGTAATTTTGTTGTGTGCTTGTCAGAGTGCTGCTTTTGTGTAAAACAGTTTTTCGATCACTTTTAGGGAAACGCATAAGCTCTAGTGATATTTTCATGCAACAACTGTACATATTCTTGTATAAATTGTTTCCTCACAGTGCGTTATAAGAACGACAGTCAACCCCTTTGCTTCAATGGTATAAGGTGCTACCGACTGGCTGCCTTCCCTCTGATCAATAGTTGAAAATTTAGGTACGGCGGCTATACCTTTGTATTCTTGCCACAAACAAACAATTCTACATAGTGATAGGGCGTAGTACCAAACGTTCCATTTGCTATCGGTAAATCCACTGTCTTCCCTAAATGAAGGGCTAATAGATTGATACTCCTTTATCCAGAATACCATCATAATGTATAAGACAATCATTTGAGACTTACCGATTTTTATATGTGAATTGAGGTAATAGAGTTGAATGAGCTGATGCATTAATTTTACCAATTCATCTGTCAAAAGGTTATAAATAAATATCGTGGTGTTATTTTCATGGACTATGCATATCAAAAAGGTTATAAATAGATATCGTAGTGTTATTTTCATGGACTATACATATCAAAAATGTTATAAATAAATATCATGGTGTTATTTTCATGGACTATACATATCAAAAAGGTTATAAATAAATACCGTGGTGTTATTTTCATGACTATACATATCAACGAAGTAACTCTCTAAGTCTATGCCTTTAGGAGTAAATAGTTTTGAAGACATTAAAATTTCCATAAGACATTTAACAACAGCCTAGGAGTGGAATCTGCGACAGCATTTTGATTTATTCATTGGATAAGTCATTAACAGACCTAAATAAAAATGTATCTCATATATAAATTTATGTCTCTTATAAAGGACTTCCTAGCGGACGTTACTGCAGAAGTGTGAAGCCAAGCAATATTAGAAATGACACTGTTCACATGAATGTTACGAAGATTTTTTAGCTCTAAATATTGTTCCAATAATCATTACCGTAATACAACGTTTATAAGAGAAACTCTGTGTAAACACCGTTCAAAATAACTCCTGTTAACATACAGTAGACTACGCAGAATTTAGAGCGTGTGTGTGTGTGTGTGTGTATGGTGAAATGGATTATCAGCAGATTTCGCTATTAGCATTTACCAAGGTTTAGGTGTACTCCTTTGTAAGTACTCCTGAAAATGGGCCCAGCATGGTCAGGTAGTTAGAGAGCTCGACTCGCAATCTGAGGGTTGCGGGTTCGAGTCCCCGTCACACCAAACATGTTCGCCCTTTCAGCCGTGGGGGCGTTATAATGTGACGGTCAATCCCACTATTCGTTGGTAAAAGAGTAGCCCAAGAGTTGGCGGTGGGCGGTGATGACTATCTGCCTTCCCTGTAGTCTTACACTGCTAAATTAGGGACGGCTAGCGCAGATAGTCCTCGTGTAGCTTTGCGCGAAATTAAACAAACAAACAAACTACTGAAAATAGTTTATCCTCAGACAGTTATTTAAATACAGTTGCTCTGGCACTTGCCATTATCAACACTATAACACACGTTTAATTACTGTACCTCTACTTAAGTTCTTATGAAAATACGTTTTTATACGTTTCTCATATTATAGTACATCTTTAGGTAGGTAAAACTAAATTATCCAGTGTATAACGAACGTGTTAACAAAAATATAGATTAATTTGCATATTATCCGGTGTGTAATGAACGTTTTAAGAAAATGATAGAATAACTTGCATATTATCCAGTGTATAACTTACGTGATAACAAAACGATAGAGTAACTTTCATATTATCCGGTGTGTAACGTACGTGATAACAAAACAATAGAGTAACTTTCATATTATCCGGTGTGTAACGTACGTGATAACAAAACGATAGAGTAACTTTCATATTATCCGGTGTGTAACGTACGTGATAACAAAACGATAGAGTAACTATCATATTATCCGGTGTGTAACGTACGTGATAACAAAACGATAGAGTAACTTTCATATTATCCAGTGTGTAATGCTGTGTACGCTGTTAGAAAAACAAAACGTACTTTCACTGTAGAACCAGTAATTTTACTTTACAGTAAAACATCAGTGTTAAGATCAACATAATTAACGTTAGCAAGAAAAATTAACTATTGTTGTATCGTACGTTTTTGTATATGTAACGTTTGTTACGTTAACGTTCAGCAAAATTAACTCATGTTATTACGGACACTCCACTTTTCTTCATTGTAGATAATTCACAAGATTAACCCGCATATTACCCAGAACTCTAGCAACTTGTATTCTACTTCCCTGTATTAAAAATATCCATTATCTTAACTATTTTAATTGAAAGATTTAATTTTATGATTATTCAATCGTTGCCTACATTTTCTATGATAATATTTATTTATTTCAGTACTATCTTTGCAACCCTACTCAGACCACGTAGCTGGCGTAATTTTACATAAAGCTATAAAAGGTGTACTGCAAAAGACATGATTTTGTATCACAAAAACGTAACTAATACTAATTTCTGTTTATTTTGTTGTGATATATAAGTCTGGACAGTTTTGAGTAAACTGTACGGTCGCCAATTTCAGCATTATTGAAAATAATAGCTTATAATATTGATATTTATAAATATATTACACAAGTTTTATCTACCTTTATGAAAGTACTGTGAAATATAATTAATTTCTAGCATGCATTAAACGGGTTTTAGTGTATTTCTGTTTAAAGTTAAAACAAATACTATTAGTACGTATGTTGCTTAAGTTATGAACCTAAAGTACTACTATTGACACTATTGTTATTGATAACGTGGTCAATATGCGCAAGCCGATTAACCACTTAAAGCAAAGCATTATACTAAAAACCTACTTGCTAAAAGTAATATAAAACGTACATCAGTCGATGGTAAACATGTTGGACTAATAAATGTTAATGTTTTAATTCCTGCGGTAAAACGTTGTCCCCTCTTCTCTTGTTTTATATTAAAATCGTCGGGCTTCCTTCTTACAACTGATTACAAAATAAACTATTTTAAAATATTTGGTTGAAAGCCAAAAAATTCTTTAAACATTGTTGTTGTTGTTATTTTTTGTTAACTTATTCATAATTTCTTCAGTTGCAGTTAGTGTAATTAAGTGCAGTAAAGTTTAATAGATATCTTACAAATTGGGAGGTTTCTCCAAAACTAAAACTTCTATATCAGTTAATAAATTTTAAAAGATAGCAGGACTACAAGTCGAAGTTTACAATATCCCTAACATCTTAGATTTTTCAGATTTACTTAGTATTTCCTTATCGACTAGCCACTCCGTTAATTCGTTTTTGTCCTAACACTAATCACGTAGCTTTTACAAACTATTTCCAGCGGCTCGGATAACTTTATTTATCTTCGTTTCAACTAAGCGCAAAATTGGATTACTTTTTTCTTTTTTCTAAAAAAAAATAATCAGCGGGCTTATGCTTTTGTTTAAGAAATGTCAAAAGAAACAAATTCATTAGGTTATTAATAAGATACACACGATTTAAATTACAAATAAACGTTACGAATTCAATCGAATCTGACGAAGGGGCACGTTTCGAGGGCAAATACTTTCGAATTCAATGAACCTCAGCGTTCAACGCTGGTTCCAGCTGCCTCAGGGCGCTGAACCACCGCCAAATTGGCCGACAAATATCACTCCAGTGTTATTTGTTGACAAACAGAGCCCAATTACCAGTAAAATAATTATCTCATTGCTGGGGCGTTGGCGACAGCGTAAAGACTGAGCTTGGTTAGGCTTAATGCAATCACGGCTTCCTTAGTGCGATGCTGCTAAGGGACGGGCACGTGCTAATCTCGTCTCTACCTGGACTCGAAAACGCCCAATACTGCTGCTTGCCGTTCAAATCTAATGGTTGGATCTTTATTAATCCAATTTTGATCAAGCTTCCGAAATTATGTTGCCATTCAAAATAAACAATGGAAGCGACTACCGGTTGTTTCTAACCCAGTTAAGGGGTCCACAGTAAATCTGAAACCAGCGAAGCGTGAAATTTAGCTATCGGCAGCGCGAATCTGGAATCTTGAATCAGCAAAGAGAGAATACTAGCAAGCGTTGTACACTCTTTCGGTAACAAAGTATTGATTCTTGAAGCACACCATTACAAATTTTGGAAAATGATAAATAATATTTTAGGTGGTTTTTATCCGTATTTCTTAAAAATAATACAGTAATGATTGTTTTTTGTCATATGTTCTGAAAACTTGATTATATATTCGTCTTTAAGTATAAGTTTGCTTCTTTGTTCTGAACAACCATATTAAAAATATTAATGTACTAAATGTTAGGTTAACTAATTAAACTTTGAAAAGTACTTTTCCGTTATAACCCCGCAAATCTTAATAAGCTTTAAAAGAAGAATACATATATACAAATATGTATATACATATATAAATATACTTTTTCTTCATACAGTAAATGTCCATAATAAATTTCTAAAAATATATTAATAAGCATTGTATTCATTTGCGCGGGAATAACGGAAAAGTACTCTTTGAAATTTAAAAAAATAACACATGCCTGCGAATTTAAATTTCATACAAGTTGTTTTGATTTTAAAAACAAATTTTCCATAATTCAACTATACAGATTTCGAAAATAATATTCTTATTTTTTCTATCACGTAAGAGAGGGAAAAACAGTCTTATTTAAATCAAATTGTTATTTCGTTTACCACAATGAACATTTCTTATTATTATGTTTGGGTTCTAGAACGATCGATAAGACTCTCACGTCGCAATTGGTCTAGAGAAATCTATAACCAGTGTTTGTCAACATTTTAAACGTAACAAAATGTAACCCGATTTCAATGAAGTACATATGACGTTTTACGAAAAATCTGTACGTGATGGAGAAAAATGGATATCATTTTCAGGTTCAGCGTAAGGAATTACCGTAGATCATGTAAAAATTTCAAGACAATAAAACCATCGCAGGCCTGTGTAACCAAATTGAAGTAATAAGCACTTTTTTGTCAGTAAAATTACACCGTTACAAATGAATTGAAAAATCCTATTTATTTGAAAAAAAAAGACAAAATAGCCATTATTGTACGTTTCAAGTTTACTTCTTCGTGTAGCTTTTCTTTATAATTTTTAAAAATATATTATTAGCTTTAATAATATTAATAACTACAGCAACAGAGTTTGGTATGTAATAAACGCAGACATAAGCGGAAGAGGTCGTGATAAGTAATTTCGTTTGTGTCTATCGACTGATTATAAGTTGTTGTTGTTTTACAAGTTACAGCTTTCGCAGTTAGGAAGATTTAAAAAATAGATACAACCTTTCGACCTCTAGTGGGAGGGATTATTTTCAAGTTCACTGATTTAAACGGCTTTTCTGTATCGTTAAAACCCGCGAGATTGAGAATGATCGCATCAGTGAATGAAACATTGTACTTGTTAAAAAGAAAAAGAAGGAAAAAAGGAGCCTGGTAAGATTCATTCAACACCAAAGCAGTACTGTTATTTTTGTTGTTAAGTGCAACACTAAACGGCAGGCAAATTTTGCTATACCCAACACATGGGCCGATTTTTAGTAATAAGCCAGCAAGGTTTTCGCTAATACACGGGGTAGGGATAGTAACACTATTGAATAAAATAAGCCTATTATAGTTTAACATTTTATTCTGTCAATTTTCTTGAAGTGGATGTTCTTTTAATGTTAAATATATATATATATTTATTGTGCATAATAGGAATCCTTATTATGCACTAGGTAGATTTGGGATAAATACGGCTTTAGGATAATGTGACTCAACATATTTTAAGGCTTGAACCGTATTTACTGCATAATGTTTTTTTTTTCTTTCGCATGGTAATATTAACTATCTTTAAACTATTTGTATTTATGGCAAAGCAACTAAGGCTATGTGCTGCCTTCCCTCACTTTGAGTTTGACCTACTGACACTACCACATTTTAACCCCCCCCCCCTTCAGAATACAAACAAGCTCAAAAGAATAAGATTATAAATCGTAAGAAGCATGCTTTTAAATGTACATTTTGAGGATCTAAAACTGGTGAAATCCATTTCATGTATATTTTAACAAATATATTGAGGTCGAAACGTTGTTTTTAGCCTTGTAATGGAAAAAAAAATCTTCATTCTGTAATCAGATTTTCCTCAAAAGGCAATTTACGGTTTAGATGCTTATTCTGATACTTGAAGAGGTTTTTGTTAAATTTTGATAGCCTCTGAGGCATGACTTCGTATTTGGTTACAGGTAGCCATACATTAAAGCCTAAGTTTACGAATTTGATGACGAGGAAACCATCTTTTAAGAAATAAAGTTTCGAGACGGCTTGAACGGGTATTACAAATGCATAAATGTTGATGGCGCGTTGTTTATTGTTGTACTTATCTGGTTTGACGTAACGGGCAAGTTGGTGGTATAATTCTTGTTTACGTTTTAATAAGTAGTTTAGTTCTTGATATTTAGTTTCTTTCAAAGCTGTCACCAAACGTTAAGCGTATGAACGTGTTAAACGTTTAATCGGTGCTACAGTTGGATATAATTAAAATGACGATTTTTATAAACACGTGTAAGCTATTTTTAACACTTTACGCGTAATGTTGTAAACAAGCAGGCTACAATACCGTTAAAAGTACCTACTGAAAGATTATATTGAACAGGAAGAATCATGGTACATGAATGGAAAACTGTGTTAAATAACAAAAAGAAAGGAAAAAAAAAGACATGGTTTGTTAAACTTTATAATTTTATATATGCACTTATCAAATGCTTTTGATTAGCTTGATTTATAACAATATGTAAGAAATATAAAAATTTACTATCAAGACAAATACATTCTTTGGAACATCCACCTTCAACTTAATTTTCCCTATCAAACTAATAGGGCTGCAAGTTCTACATTTAGAACATGAATCCCAAAGATTGTTTTTATAAACTTGTTCAGAAACTAGTTTATGCTCAAGAGTTGTTTGTTTTGAATTCTTTTACTACTAGTGTAAAGTTAATATAATTTTCTACACCACAATTTGTTTTGAATCCATTAAGAAAATCAAATCTTAATGTACCAAAGCTCTGGATGTTCTACTTTATTAAGTTTTAATCAACACTAACCTTGTACAATGTGTGAACATTATATACATTTCATATTCAATTGTTTTAATCAATTTTTATCTCACGTTTTGTAATAATATAATTCATGAAAAATGTATGTTGTGTACTACTATAAACAATGAAACCAAAAAATCAAAGTATCTAAGATATTGTTGATGCTTTAATCGTAGACATCTAGAAATACAAAATTCAAATATTTGAGATCTTTATTTAATAGTTTTTGCTATTTTAAGCTCTGTCCTCATCCTACAGAGAAACCTTGACTGAGTAACAAATTACTACAGAGTAGCAAGTCTAGGAAAAGACAGTAAAATGATAAAGTAACACTTGAAAATTTTGTAACTATACAATCAATCATAATGCATGGTCAACATATTATACTAGACTATTAGTTAAAATCAGCTGACATTATGTGTTCTTATAATAATAAAAAAAAATATATAGTACACAGTACTTCATATATCACAAAACAATTAGCACTGAATTACACCAATTACATATAATGGTAAACATTAATAAAATCAAACTAGAATTACATGTTTCAGCTCTTCCATACAAAACTATTAACTATAGTAAAAGTTACCAAGTTTTTGATTTGCAATAAATTTCCAAGGTAACAAAGTTAAACACTGTTAAATATTACTGTGATGCATTTTAACTTAGGTTATTTTTTCTAGTTTTTTAATACAAAATAAAATGTGCTTTAACTAAAAAAAAACAAAACGTGTTTCTACATTTTGTATAATGACTAGGTAAAAGCTTTTCCACTATTTCCTATTGTGTGGAGCATACAATTTTTAACTGGAATGTTTGTGAAAGCATGATTAATCTCAAAGTAGTTTGGGTTTGTAAAAAAAAAACTACATAAATACTTGCGTACAAGCAAAACAGACTTAAATAATAAACATTATATAAGTTTAGATGATACATAGTGAAAAAAAAAACAACACAAAATGTAATGTCGCAGAAAACAAACAGACTGAATATAGCTTGGTCAAAAGCACATAATTTGCCTACACATTTTATACTATTGAACATTTTCAAAATTCTGGTACAATTTTATCTTATTGGAAGTTATATAAAAATAATTTTTTGAAACACTAGTCTATTTACAAGATGGTAGTGTTAATATTTTAAAACCTACAAAATATCTTTGCATAGCTACAATGTAACAAAAATCACACACACTATAAAACCTGTGAAAATCTTTATATGATGAAAACTAATGTAAAGCTACATGTTCTATCTGAGGCTAATGTAATTCTGCTTATTATTGGAAACCAATACTGTCTAAGCCACGTTGTCTATGGCAAGAGCTGGCAGCAAACACTTGACAGCTGTCTTATAACTTGGATGTACTTCTGTCAGACAACATTTGGGTAAAAATGGACTGGGGATTACTTGACAGAACAGAAGGATCTTCAAACTCAACAATCTGAAAAAAAGATCAAATCTAGTAAAAATGATGATGGCTTATCCTAATTTTAAACACATCAGAATAAGAAAGATATTTAGAGAATTTAAAAACATGTAAAAGTAATTATTTGAATACTTTTTTAAATTTATGTTAGCAGAAACTTGAAATCCGAAGTCTGTGCTCAGTAATGGTAGATTCCAGATAATCAGAACAGAAGAATGGTTAAAATAGCACACAGAAATGTTGTCAACCATATGACCTAGGTCCTGATGAAAATCATTTCACCTTTGTCTTTCATAAGTACCAATTTTCATCACTTCGGTATTTTAAAATTTTGTAAGGCTATAAAATACACATGTTTATTAATTGTGTTACTTTAAATGTAAAGTAAATCCTTGCTTATTATGTCTTATTACAAAATTAAGTACTTTAATCAGTTTTGTCTTAATTCTTTGTACAGTTTACTTGTGTCAGATATTTAAGCAAAGCTACACAGAGGCTATATGCAATACCCATCCACAAATAAAAGCAGGTTTCAGATATTTAAGCAAAGCTACACAGAGGCTATATGCAATACCCATCCACAAATAAAAGCAGGTTTCAGATATTTAAGCAAAGCTACACAGAGGCTATATGCAATACCCATCCACAAATAAAAGCAGGTTTCAGATATTCAAGCAAAGCTACACAGAGGCTATATGCAATACCCATCCACAAATAAAAGCAGGTTTCAGATATTTAAGCAAAGCTACACAGAGGCTATATGCAATACCCATCCACAAATAAAAGCAGGTAGTCAAAAGCAACCATTACCAACCCTTCGGTTATTTTAATTAAACAATAGGATTTGGCCAATTACTCTTATTAACATATTTACAGCCCCAAAATGTAGAGCATAATTGTGCAGCAACAGGACACAAACCATGGACCTTTCAAAATTATAACAAGACTATTAAATTAGTAGTTTATTCCTCTCATGGCAACTAATACCTGATAGTCGTTACTCAGTAGCAATGTTGGAAATATCCCAAAATTTCTAGGTTAACACTTTACTAAGTACTGTTGGAATAATTGTTTTCTTGAATATTGAATTTTTTGGGGCATCATTTACATAAAGCATGCTGAACAATAAAAAACATCACGATATAAGAATGTAATATTCTTAACTTAAGGATGAAAAACAGATAAATGTGAAAATTAGTTATACAAGGATTTTTATCACAACAAAACTTAATAGTACTTGGTAAGTCACACCATAAAAAGTTTATCTAACAGTAAATAAGTATTTAGGTGTTATTTAATCTTGAAAGATTTATAATTAATATAAAAAACAATCATCATTAATAGATTTAACTTATAATACATATATAACACTAACATCAAATATGCTTACCTTGCCTTCTTGAAGTACCATAACTCTGTCACAGTTGAGGACAGTCGAAAGTCGGTGAGCAATGATTAAAACTGTGCTTTCTGCAAACACCTCTTTGATGGTTTGTTGAATTAAGTGGTCTGTTTCCAAGTCAATAGCAGCTGTTGCTTCATCGAGAAGCAACACCTAATAATAAAATACCATTGCATTTTAAAGCAGTTTGAAACAATGTTATGGTGGTACATTTCTGGACTTCAACCACCTGAGGTATAATCACGACTATCAATGTTTTGGCTGTCATATGTTTCTCAAGTTAACGACTTGAAAATGTCAGCAATGTTAAGATTTCAAGCAGCTGAAGTCCAGTAAAAACACTATGTACTTATAGTACTATATTATATAGATGCGTCATGTTCCTTTATTTCTTATGTACTTATAGTACTATATTAAACACCTTTCAGATGCGTCATGTTCCTTTATTTCTTATGTACTTATAGTACTATATTAAACACCTTTCAGATGCGTC
>NW_013666319.1:426858-437057 GCF_000517525.1 Limulus polyphemus | reverse complement strand
TGTACTTATAGTACTATATTAAACAACTTTCAGATGTGTCATGTTCCTTTATTTCTTATGTACTTATAGTACTATATTAAAAAACTTTCAGATGTGTCATGTTCCTTTATTTCTTGTGTACTTATAGTACTATATTAAACACCTTTTAGACATGTCATGTTCCTTTATTTCTTAAGTATTTATAGTAGTATGAGACATTCTTGTCTGTGTGTCTACTTCTAAGTAGTAGGATTCCATAAAAGAAACAAAAAGGTCAGATAAACCTAACAACTTTACAAAATTTAATAAAGTTAATGTTAGAAGCACTTCATGTTTTCAAATATTATTCCAATTTAATCACTTGCATGGATAGTAAATTTTATACAAGATATTTAACATTTTTGGCACATGCTACCAAGTAAAAGCAAAATGAAAGTTATGATATGCTGCAAGTTTTCATAAAACCATTTGCAAATGTTTGTACATTTTCCAGAGGACCAAGATACTATTTAGTTGCCACATAAGTAATAGTTAATAAAACCAAAATTAAAGTTCTAACTCATAGTTGACCCGCCACTCTTTTAAAGTACACAAAATAAGTTTCTTATTAAAACCAATGTTTATGAAAGAACACAGTTTTTCTGAATTATGAAAAACATAGGAAAAATTATTATTTTGATGAAAGCATATTTCCAAAAAACTTCATTTTAAATTACTTAAACTTGTCACAAGACATTAGTATTAGGCCTATTACATTTTTAACATTATATTCTGTATTTAGTCCTTTAAGAGTTTTTCACGAAGAGTGTATATAATAGTATTTCAACCACACTATCTCCGCTATATTCATTATTGATGATGCATCCAAAATCCAACATGCCTGTCCCAGAAAACAAACTAGCTAGTATAGTATAACTATATAGTATAGTATGTTATATATATATATGCTTTATTGGTAGGCTCCCTCTAAGCAAAGTTGAATTTTTCACTCTAGAGAACATAAGAAATTTCATATAAGTAAGTTTAAAAGAGTGGCTATACTAGTAAGCAGTATCTTCAGAAATTATCTGATAATGAAGAATGGTTGAAACAGAGCTTGAACACCACTAACATTTTTGTAAAAATGATGACTAGAACAGTCTTTTTGAATACCAACTAGTCCCCTTTTTAATATATAATTATGATACAAATAAAAAACAGCTGATCAGTTCAGAGGATGTTGAATCAGCTGAGATTGTATAAGACTCAGCATTTTGTGAGCCATACTATTAACGGTTGTTACTAAACATTCAACTTCAGGCTTGTCATGGATAAAAATGAAGAGTAATTTGTGACTTATAAACATATTACTCAACATTCTCTAGCTTTCAAAACTCTAACATATACAGGTATTTTGACTTTACAAATAAATGCTACAACTGTTTCTAGGCAGGAGAATACAATATTTCTTTCCTAAAAAATCCACCGGATTGAGCTAAGAATACATGTAATGAAGCCATCATTTTGATTGATCACATGAAATTGTAACTAAAAAAATAGTATTCAGTTCAAATCACTTGCCTTCACCAGGTCCAAATACTAATTTACCAGTTATATATAAATACAAAGGTGATTTTCATACTACATCAAGCAAAAGAAAATAAACAATGATCCATATACATATATATATATATAAAATGCATCATTCATTACATGATAATTTAAACAAAATCACACCCTTATTTATACTTTTAAATGTTCTGTTTTCATCATCATGAAATTTAAAATTAAAATCTTGAGGTAAGATTGTCAAATTCAGCAATTATTATTATATCACAACTTCATGTTGTAAGGTAAAGTATATTTGAATTCATTTTATAAATATTTTTACCTGAAGTAAATGAAAGTTTTTCAGTCCATTATCTTGTTTTCAGACCACCAAAACTTTCATGAAACCAGACTTAAGTAGCAGATGTATTCTACTTGACAGTAATTTTAATCATAGTAATGCTTGTTTAATTTCAACGTGTAAAATTTAGATTTTTATGTTGAGTGTATTTTCTCTCTGTCACCTTTCTGAGAATAAACTACTTATCATAAATTAGTTTTTTTTTCTAGAGGCACTTTTCCTGGAATGATAAATACATTTGAGAGTACCAATCATGCATAATATAAATTGGAAGTTCAGTACATGAACTGAGATAATTAAAGAATGCTCACTACATTTTCTTGGAAACTACCACACTACAAATGAACTGATGAATAAAGTATAGCTGTAAAGCTACTTAAACTGTTGCCAGGGGAAATAATGGATACTATTTAGTATTTGGTTAGGAAAGCTGATAGAACTACAAACACACACATGTATCTTGTATCAAAATTTATTGGAGGTAAAAATTTAGCAGATTTTAAGATAACACAAACAACTGATGACATCATGGAACAGGCTTCTTTTACCATCACAGAATTAAATAACACTCATGGGTCTGGAAAAGATGAACTTTGAAAAGTTCTTCCATGGTTGTAAAGAAATAGAAGATATCAAAACAGAAATGTGCTGAGTCAAGAAAGGAACAATCCAATTTCTGGGAGATTCTAATTATGGTCCATAAACTCAACAACCTTATATGTATGGAGAAATGTTTAATAATAAAAAAGAATAATTTATTCAACAACTAAAGTTATCTTGATAATGTGAGAGTTAGGAAGGTACGAGATGAAAGTTCTGAGTTTTAAAAAATATGTAAATGTCTTGTTGCATTCAACTTTGGAGCAGTTTGTAAGTAGTGATTAACCATGTCATGCACATTAACAGTGAAATGGTTTTGTATATTTGGCTGATTTCTTCTCAGAAGCTGTGTAATTCAGCCACCATTAAAAATATATACCAGTACAAAAACACTGAAAAAAAACAGGACATCAACTCATGTGTATTCTTTGCAGAATAAGATCAGAGATTGTTGGGAGTGTCTCATAATGGTCTTGTAGGTAATAATGAAATTCTAGAAATTAACTGTCCAAAAAAAACCTGAGTAATTAACTCCATTTGAACCAGCAAGGTCTTGTATCCAATTTTCTTGTACAACAACAAAAGATGGGCATGTTCACAAAAAACAAGCTATTACTATGTTTAAGTGCAATTATATATTGTACAGTGACAGTTCTGAACTTTGGAATATGGATCGAAAAATATATGACTGCTGAAAAGACCCAAGGTTATAACATTACAATTTATATAATGAAATATAGTAAATTCATTACAATTGAGCAAAAGTACTTATGAAATTAACTAAACATCTAATATTGTTAAAAATAACTCAGGAAAAATATACATGACTATAATTTTTGTTTCTGAAAATAGTCAACGGAATTCAATAGCAAGTACCTTAAAATTAAACCATGTAATAAAATAAAATGTAAATAATAATTCACAGTAAATACAAAAAAAAAGCCATTTTCATATCAACATAAATTTTGAAATTACAGAAAACAACATTTATTAGAAATGAACATTTATCTATTCATATCTTCACATCCTATTTAGTTTGAAAATTAGCTCTAAATACATTGAAGTTATACTGATGGTGGACAGCCACAATTTTAAACACACCAAGAGTTCATACTGTATAATCAAACACAAGTCAATGCTAAGACGAAAACATTTTTTTACTTATACTGTAGCAAGAAACAACACACGTTTCTAAAGTTTAAACATTACTTACCTTTGTACACCTTAGAAATGCTCGAGCCATACACAAAAGTTGTCGTTCACCAACAGAGAAATTTGCTCCATGCTCTACTACAGAAGCATCAAGCCCACCATCAAGCAACAACACCTATGACAGCAAAATACATTTATTTTTTTAAAACTTCTATCTTTATTATACTACTGAAAGGACACTTTCTACATGTCATGCTATTGAAATTACAAACAAAGTAACTTGGATATGTTCAGTATTGTCACAAAGATTAGAAATAGCTGTAACAATGATGAGAAATAGCAAAAACTTTTAATTACACTGCTTTTTTTAAACATGCAAATGGAAATATATTTTGCTAACTAATGTGAAGAGTCAGTCCTAATTGCCAGTTCATAGTATGTTAATAAATTAGCTGTTATCAATGGCTGGTTGACATTTGAGCATTGCGTATCAACAACAAACTCTGGTATAAGAACTAATCTTTTCTGAATACATAAATAAGCAAAAGAGAGAGAGCCTTTGTTATTCCTCACTTTACACAGATATGACTTGCTTGTGTAATACAATCTAATTTATTAGGTAATGCAATAAATCAATAACTAAGTTTCTTACTAGCATGCAACAAACTGTTTAACATATGAATTAATTCAACAGTGAAATATAAAATAGATGACCTTCTCTTTCATGTGAGTCTTCTCTAAAGCTTCCCACATTTCTTTATCAGTGTTCCTTTGAAATGGGTCCAGATTATAGCTGGAAAAGAACAATGTTACTGACTTTTAATATTTATATATCAAGTCATGATACAAGTCATTTTTGTTTGTGGTTTTGAACTTATAACTAAATGTTTAAAAATTTGTTAGTTTTGTTTCTATCATTTATAGCATAAAATAAGTTTTTCAGATTTAAAGAAACAATTTAAGCATATCATTTTGCTATCATTATTACACATTCTTCTTCTTCTTCTTTAATCCTAGTAGATATTCTTCTTGGGAAATAAAGCATGCAGTGTGCACTACAAATGCAGAAGCTTTATCAACTTTATAGAATAACATGAACACAGTCACATAAAACCCTAAACCTACCGAACAGTTCCATGGAATAGTACTGGGTCTTGAGGTATCACAGACATCCTAGATCTCAAGTCTTCTAGTCCTAACTTACTAACGTCAACACCATCAATGTGAATGGTACCTGATGTTAGTTCGGTTAACCGGAATAGTACTGCACCAATAGAAGACTTACCTGCAAAGAAATTAATAAAAACTTAACCAGATCACATTAGGGTTTAAAAATTAAGTTCTGGAAATATAAAAGATAACTTTTTTTTTACAATGCATTTTCAACTAGAAAATTCTTTTACCCTTCTCTTGCTTTCTGTCATTTAGTATATAAACACTAACCACATGCCATAAAATGCAAATTGTCATGTCAAAAAAAATACAATGGAGAAAAGGAAGCAAAGAGATTTTATCTTACAGATAACACAGGGCAACAAAAAACAAATTCTCTGCTACTAGAAAAAATGCAACTGTATTTGAGTAATTTCATGATGCTGATTCTAAAAATCATGTTGAAAATTACTGATCTACTCTAGTTTTTGAGTTATGATAGATTTATTCAAAATATTCTTACATATTGTGAAAATAACTGTTTAATAACTTTATTCGTTGAAAATTGCATTTAAGAATGTTCAAAAACAATATATAATAGCAATACCAGTTTAAAAAAGCAATGAGTATAGTAAGATAATATACTGGAAATACATTCACGCTATGTTCAAAACTTTCATTATGGTATTTTTTATGTTTTGTTACTAAATATTTTCTTAACTTTTTGTGCCTTTTGTGTATGTTCCCAGTTTCATGCTGTAAGAACCAACAGTAATCTCTCATCATTGCAGGATTCCATTGTCCTTGATATTGCTGTTCAATTGTAGAAATATGCTCATTACACCTAGATCATCTGGAAAGAAGTGCATCTTTAGTGACATCCTAGACCCCATTTTTCTGAAATTCACAAGCATATCCATCAATCATCACAGCATAGTTTCATCTCTGTGATTTCCTACGAAATTTTTGACAACCAGTTTTACTGATTTCCTAGTAGCAAGTTTTTTCTGATTGAGTTCTGTTTAAAAATCATCATCCATCAGCTCTTCCAAAATCTGTGGCCCAACAAAACTCCTTTCATTTTTGCTTCACTGATTTTTGAAAAATTGTCAGACAGATATCTGAAACCATTACCATCTTTGTTCATTCCAGTTTAATATGAAGAGAGAGCAGAAGCACATTTTGAGGATTCACTAAAGGTTGATGCTAAATATTCTGTTTCCCTGGTATGTAATTCTTTCTCACTGGCTACTCCTCCTTTTTATCATCTCAGCTGTCCCAGAGACACAAAAAGCAACAATGTTTTGTATACCCACTCTGCAGGTCTAGCAGGAGTGCAGTAACTTTTAGATCACCACATATGTTCCACCTATGGTGATCACAATGAAAGCCTCAAGTATAATCTGCATGCTTTGACAAGTTTCTTTCACGTTCACGGCATGAGCAACAGAAATCAATGGTTTAGTGTTCCCATTCTGTAAAATATAGCTTTCAGACTATAGATGAGTCGATAAAAAATCTCCATTCTTGAGGATAATGTTCAGTACCTATTTCTTCCATTAGTGCATCAACATTTGTAAAGAAACAAAATATCTTGCATGCTGTAGTGAGAAGCAAGATTTTGATTGCGACTTCAATAAATTGAAATTCTTGTTCCTCGAGCTAATAAATTCCATTGCTGTAAATGAGAGTGAAGAATTTCCCCATGCTGCTTTAATAGAAACAAGTCACAAATCAGATCATTTAGCTCTTCTTGTGTGGTCAGATGAGGCAGCTTATATTGAGATGCCACAAGAACAGAATTACAAGATGAAGATGATTCATTGTCTTCTTCACATAACTCTTCTGTTTCCCAATTTGCTGGTGGATGTGGCACTGGGAGACCATCCCCATGAGGTACTGGTTTCATTGCAGGTGCAATATCTGGGTATTTAATGTATTGTTTAGTTTTCCTAAATATCCAGAAACATTAGTCATGCAAAAGTAACAGTCAGTTAAATAATCTTTGGACTCATGCCATTACTGGAACTGGAAATGGCATACTTGCTGTCTTCTCATTAGGCCACTACATCAAGACAAATGTGCAAACTGTCCAACATATGTGGAGTCCAATGTTTTTCTTCGTCACCAATTTTACACCCAAAATAGTGGTAGTAAGCTACCTTTACCTTGTGTGTGATGTTTTTCCTTTGTGAAACTGTAATATATTTTCCACAAATGTAACAAACTGTTCGGGTGATTTTTGGACTTTACTTGAACTGGAGGCAGCCAGAATTTCAAATGATTTTCTAAAACAAATAAAAGAATTTATGCTTACAGAAATGAGTTTAAATGATTAAAAACAACAACAAAGTTTTGCTGAATTTGATTATATCGTGGGTATCACGAGACGAAGATTGGACTTTGATTTGACTGTACTCAGGGAAAGGCAAAGTGACCAACTAAGTGAGTGAGATACAAATGAGAGAGATGCATCTGACTCAGCCCCTTTTATACTCACTCAAGGGACTTCTCGATTGTTTTAGCAAATTGAGCATGTGAGGGTATCGTGATTCCCAGGTGGAGCAGGTGAACTTGGGAATGAAGCAAAAGTGATGCAATTTGCTACAATTATAATGAGATAAATAGCATATATGAATAATATATTTGGAATTTTACACCAACACAATACAGTCAATGTTTAAAGTTATCAAAAATGTATGCCTTTTACCCATTAAACTATCCAAATAAACTTAATTTCACAGCATAAATCTATCGTACTGAATTGATTGCATGGTATTTCACATAATGCTGATAAAAAACTGAGATATTACAATAACTCAAAATCTAGAGGTGATGGATAAATTATGACTACATTTTTGAAATTACTCCAAATCACGTTTTTTTCTTCAGTAACAAGTGTAATGGTCTAAAATGAACACACTGCTACAATCAGAGTTCAACAACTACACTTACCAAAACAGCTAATTAACAAGTGCCTGGCCAGGACTTCACACCAATATTCATAAACAATATATCATAAGTATTAATAAATCAATATTATTTCAAATAATGGACTCAGTAAAAAGAACCAGAAAGAAAAAACCTAATTCCAAAAAAAAATATATATATATATATATATATTCCAAGAATACCTTTTAATATCAATAACAATATTGAGTGATAAACAGCAATAATTCATAACTGTCTTGTGATTCTCTCTCTCATAGTGAAGCTTCTGGCAGGGTGTTTATTCACAGAGTAGGTCACAAGAGTACAACCTCATGTGATCATAAATTTACATACTCTTCTGCTACATTAATAGTATATGTACATCAAGATTATGGAAGCTGGTGTCAGTTCCATCATACACACACATTTACTCAAAATACAAATTAGTATGTAAAAGGTGAGTTAGTGTTTTAATGCAACTAAAAATTCATAGACAAACTAAATGATAAAAGGAAATAATAAATGAACAATAAATACAACCATAATCATAAAAAAAAAAGTTGCTATCTCAGAAATTTTTTTGTTGTCCAGTGTAAGTTATCAGTGACTTGTAAATGAATAAAAAAAAAAAGATTATAAAACAGTTTTTCAGAGACCAGACTTTGTTTACCTCAACAATGAAACCCTAGAAGCCCATTCTTATGGGATTTACAACAAACACTATTAAACTAAGAGCAAGAGAAGGCTGAGACTATAAAGACACTGAGGAAAACAATGAAACTTTTTATTTAACCAAGAATTCAAGAAAAACAGTCCTTGTTTCATTATGATCAATTACTGGCAATAAAAACACACCCATATGATCAGACAATGTTTGCAACCACTAAAAAATAAGACTTAATGAAAACACTTTTAGAACATTCAGATTAAAATGACAACAACTTTGTTCTATTAAGGAGATTATGAGATATAGTAATAACATATGCAAGTATCCATACTAATCTAAAAAATACAAGCTGAATAAGTCATAAAAATAGTAACTCAACATCAATACTTCACTCTTGAAATCTAACTGATAAAATTGTTCTTTGTTCTCCTGAAGTTTGGTACATTATATCAAAATGATTTTAGAGCCTCACCATGTCCATGTCAGTTCATGCTTTATTTGAGGACCATGAATCTTAACAATAGCACTGCAGTGTTTTCCATTGCATAAAATGGTCTTGTCCAAGGTACACAACTTTACTACATGTGCTTTCTACAATCCATTGAAGATGACGGATTTTGGCACCTGTTTCAACAGTTTTATCAAACAGAAATCCATAGACACTGCATCCAGCAACTTGACCAATATTTATTTGTAAAGAATAACATGAATACCCATTTAATTTTCCAGCTACTTTAGATATGCAATGATTGAAAGCCTTATCTTAGTGAACCCATATCCTGTTGGCCTTGTCTCTATAAAAAACCATTACTTATTTGTGGTACCAAGGGTCCAGAACATTGGGCCAATACTAAGAAGAGTTCACCTTGACCTTTGCATCCACTCTCTTCATCATGAATCCCTTCAAAAAATCTTTGTGAAGTGCCTTGAACTATTTTTATACATATTTAGGAATTTTTTTCATCTAATGAGTGGTTGAAATTGACACGAAGCTTTTTACAGTTTTGAAAATGCATATAATCATCATAAAGTGTCACAATGTACTGCCATTTTTACTTCATCTAGATATTGTTTTTTGGATACGTAATATAGGCAACTTGTGTACGTGTGACTTTTGTCACTTTTCTAGATGGAGATCTCTCCTGATTATGTTGTGTACAGTTTCTTGGTACATGTGGGCACCTTTTGTCACTGACTTTTGTATTCATGAATTCTCACATGTTGCAAGATGCTGTACTTTGCTTACCATATCTGCTATATGGTAAGTTTTTTCTCGATGGTCCTGGTGCCTCAAATTGATCTATATTCCTTTGTTTTCTAATGTCATTCAGTGTAAAGTCAAAATTTTAAATCAACAATCTCAACAAATATTTATGATCTTATGCATATGAATATTTTTTGGAAAGAGCTGTTAACCCAATGATTACCAGCTACTAACTTTCTTAGTAGGCAATGCAAGTCTTGCTATATTTCATTCCAACAATAAAACTAGTGGATGAATATGTTCGAAACTTCATAAGAACTTTGATAAATGTATGCAGTTTAAGAAACATAAAGCCTATTACTTTTGATAAATTTAGTTTTTTTGCATTATGATCTTTAATATCTTGGAAAATTACATTAGGAAATGGTATTTATAAGAAATGATTACGATATTTATATTTGTTTCAGGTTTGAACTTATTACTTTTAATGTTTTAGTACATTATTTTGAAATCCCCCAAAAATTGTATCCTCCATAAAATGCAAATTTTATCTATTTTTAATTTTTTTAATAATCACGTATACTTCTTATGGTTTCAAGCAATATACAGACCCGAAAATAATATTT
>NW_013666319.1:409738-425899 GCF_000517525.1 Limulus polyphemus | reverse complement strand
ATATTGTAAAATCCAGAGAACAACGTTTCATCACGTGCTTTCCTTATCATCCAGTGGTAGATACAGCAATTGGAATAACATGGTACTGAAATTGACACCTTCGTCTAGGATTGGCTAAAACTTTTACAACTGAGGTTTAACACGCCCAGACACAGTTTTATAAAGAAAACAGACTAGAAAAAGGTTTAGATACCAATCATAGATGGCAGGACCAGTGCTGAAGTGAAAGGAAATATCTTAAAAACATTTTTGAAAAACAATTTTCTTCTTAAAGGCCATTTATTTACAGTCTAAAACGTATTTTAGGAATTTTTTTCATTAAATTCCTCTTTAAACTTCACTAAATATTACAATTTTGTACAAATAATTGACTGTTATGCTATTATTCACAAAAGTAAAATCTGAAATCCAATAAAAGATAAGTTCATCATTTTTTCAATTCACAAATGATTTTGCCCTCACATGGCAAGTAACGGGTTAAATACTCTTCCCAAAAGCAATCAATTTTTGGTGGTATTACACTACTTATGAAATGCCAAACAATGAAAAAATAAAGTTCTTATAAATATTGTTCCACCATTACTTTATTTCATAAGTGGTTGTCACATGACTTGCTGATTTGCATATTTAAAATAGTTTTAATGTCAAACTCAACCATCTTTATAGATGTTTCTAAAGAAAGATGCAAGAGTAAAATCAGCCAGTATAATGAATAAACTGAGAACAATGACAAAGATTTTGTAATTTCTTAAGAAATGAACAGGCAGAAAGAAGTAAAAATGTATGAAGCAACACCACAACCTTGTGTCATATAAAGTACAATTTTTGTTAAACAATAAAATCAAGCAGTACATCCTCTAGAGTAAACAAGAAGCAAAACTACAAGAATGTGGTTATTTGCTATGTTCAAATAAACTTTAAGAACTAGAAAGACAAATGAAAAAGGCATCTTAATACATTATTTTTGGTTCATTCTTTGAAATAGAAAGTAGGTTTGAATATCAGCAAAGGTTTTCTTATTAAAACTGGAAACATTCGTGATACTTATTTTTATCTCTCTCTCTCTCTCTCTCTTTATTGTCACTATATAGTCAATACTCTATTATTATATTAAAGCAAACCTGAAACATGTGTAAACTATAAAATTTAATGGACTTAGGCTTAATGAAAATGTTAAGTAACTTCAAGTTTAAAGAAGAAAAGCAGTATCTTGCATATACGACTGAGTAATCATACAAAGAATACCATAAGAATACTTTGGAAAGGCAACTGGTTCCAGTGAAATACACTGAACCATATTACCTAAAACAGTTAAAGAAAACCCAACAGATTAAAAGGCCAATAATGCTAGAAAGAAAGAATTACATTCACAAAATAAAATCTATATCAGAATTACAAAATTATGGCAAGTAAAATTATGTAGTACTGTAAATAACAAACATTACTATTTATTAGAATTTTTGAAATGAAAAAACTAACATATATGAGTTCTTATATTTGTTAAAGTAGTATTCCACAGAATTCTTATATAAACTGCATTAACTCCAACATTTACAGCTTCAATATAGCACACAAATTTTTGGATGAAAATAGCCAGTACCTGCCCCTGTTCTTCCTACAATCCCTATCTTTTCTTGAGGACTAATATCAAATGTTAGTTCTTTCAAGACCAGTGGAAGTCCTGGCCTATATCTCATGCAGACTCTTCGAAAACTAATGCGTCCTCTTGTAGGCCAATCTGGAGATGGTCTGTTGTTTTCTAATATTGGAGGAGCTTCAGATTCTAGCTCTTGAATGTACGAATGGATCCTCTCTACTGAGGTGAACCGAGTCTCTAAATCGCAGCCCAATCTCACAGCATACTGGAACATCCCACTCAACTAGAAAATACAAACACTTTTTTATGATAACAATGTTTATGATAACCATAAAAATATCTTGACTCTTACCCTCTCACCAGATTCCTTAGAAAACAAAGTAGATGTTTAGAGAATTGTATAATCCTCTAATAAAATCACCGTAGGAACACAATCACCTCAACCCTCATATTACCAACCAGTTTTTCTACCACCTATTACTGGTGTGGTCCACATTTTGAATCATAATAAATAATTTTATGTATTTGCCTTTCACAATGCTAAGTATAAGGAACTGGGTGAAATTATTTATTTTCTATGTAAAATACATTGCAATACTTTCGTTTAAATTTTTGTGTACCACTTATATGTTATTAGGAACCTAGTATTCAAGAAATTCATTGTCCTATAAACAATATGGTGTATAATAGTCTAAAAAATATATTTAAAAACCTATGGGATCCATATGGACCTTAAAAATACTTCTACACTTAACAAAACTTGGATACCTCAAACTGTTATGCTTACTTGTCAGTAGTTAGAAAATTATGTTAAGAAATAAATACTTAAAGCTAATCACAACAGTTCTGTTTCTAAATTATCCATACACATCATGTATTTACACACACAATTATTCAAAGTAAATGTGATACAAAAATTTATTATCTAGCATACTTGGTTTAGAGAAATAATGGCACACAGGTAAACCTACCCCACAACAGCTTCAAAGATTTGGTTGGAGTGAACGTTAATGTGCAAACAAGTACAGAAGAGAAGAAACAAACATAACACGAACACAACAAAACACTTTCTATAGCATGTTACATGCAATTGTATTATATACCTTCCAGATTAATAAGATAAATGAAAGTGAAATAAAAATTAATTAATTTGAAATTAAAATGAAGTTAAAATGTGAATGATCAGCAGTGGGAATAAGGCAGCACAAAAGACTGGACTTATACAGTGAGTTCTGCTATTTGAAGTCAGAAATAAACAGCCTTCTCCGAGAGCTGGAACAAATCTCCATCCGAGACAGCCAAAAAATTCACAATACAATTTCTCCTTGTAGCTGACCAACCAGAAAAAAAGGATATTAAAATGTGGAAACTAAACAACATGATAGTTCTCATATATCCCCCAAACTCAAGGTCAAAGAATTATCCTATGAAAAAGTAGGTAAGTTTTTAGACTGGCCAAGCTTCAAAAACTAACACCTCAAGCTGAAATTCTAAATGCTATCTCAACCAGATTTAGTATTTTCTAAAATTACAGCTTTCAAAGTTATGAATTTTATAGATAAGGAAAAGCAGTATCTTGCTGTAAACTGTCAAATAATTTAAACCATATTCATTCATGTTATAATGTATCTCATAAACATATTGTTTTAAATCAATGCCTCTAAAATTACATAAATTCAATTTTTTTTTAGATTACTAGTTATTATTGATGAAAGAGGGACATATTCGATGCTACTATAGCATGTAGTCTACAAAGATATTTACACTATAGCGTGGGGTCTACACAGGTACTATCAGCATCACCATTTTAATGATTCAATAAAACACAATTTCTTGCTAAATAATTTATATCTATCCATGGTTTTGTTCATCAATAATTTAATTAGTTGTGTGTTCCAAAAGAGTACCTTAAATGAAGGCTATAATTGTGCTAGTTTTGATTGTTGGAATTTATTTCATTCTGATTATATTTGCCCCCAAAACATTATATAATTTTATTTTGTACTTTATTAGTTTAAAAGTGTTAATAACAAATGGTGCTTATTGCAAATAAATGAAAGTTAAAACAGTGATGATGATAGTATCTGTGTAGGCCGTACGCTATAGTGTAAATATATTTGTACACCACAAGATATAGTAGCACCACATAGTCAGTATGTTGAAACATACCAGCACACAACTACAATAGCAGTAGCCAATTATAACTAATGCACTAGTCTTAACTGTGGTTGTACAAAATGCTAATCTAGACAAAATAACATGCTAACCTATGCTACTGAAAGAGAGAGAGTGGTAGAAACATTTCAGTTTTATCTCTACAAAACAAATAAAAATGCACATTCTGTTGTCCTTTCTTTGTTTTTGACTTGGTATTAGGAGAAATCACTTCAGAACAAGAAATCTAAAAACAATCTGTTTATATTAGAACAAAGTAGTTTTTGTATACACATACAGTTTGCATAAATAGCCATATTAACCCAAGCACTCTGGATTTAAATTATGCATTTGTTTGCTAAACTTTTTTTGTAGCATAATTCACTTGGTGATACTGTTATCAAAAACATTTTGTGCAACTTTTTTATTCAGTTAGAATAATAAACTGTTAAAACAATACCAAATCAAAATGTTTTCTTCATTCTGAAATAAAGAACACTCCAATATGACATTCCCTGTTACATCTCTCCCTCACTGGTAGTATTTTTTAATTCTGACGAAAAACACAATTTTACACACTAGTATAATTCCTTCATATTCTAAAATCTTGTGGGGATATTCAAATTTCAAAAATATTTGACCGTAAAAAAAAAACAAATGGAACAGAAATACTTTATTAATTCTTATTATTAAATAATTTTTGTATAATCATTTCCAGTTTGTCAAGATTTTAAAATCACTAGTTTTCTTTCTCAATCATGTACTCTTGAATAATATAGTGCACTTTTCTCTCACCTGCATAGCAACAGCAATGGCTAAGCCAGCATATGCAGCTCCAACTTCTTTCTCAATGATCACAACCAGCACAGTTATGATAAGAATCATCACAACACTGAGACCATCCATACGGCAGCCCAACCAACGTATGGACGAGTGATATAGGTAAAGAGGAGAAGAATTTGTATCAACTAGTTGACAAAATCTGAAACAAGAATATGGTTGCTTATCTCTGTGAACATGTTCAGAAGCATTCAAAATTTATATCTATAACTTGCACTAACCAAAAATAATTGTTCATTGTGATACTTATAAGGAATGAAAAAATATTTACTAACAAGCTCAAAACTTGTATCCAAAATTATAATTAAGTGTTATTTTAAAAGTCACTGAGTATATCAGACCAAAATGAACGTTTCATTAAGCATTATTTAAAAGTCATCAACGTTCATATTTTTAAACCATAGGTTCTTAAACTAAAGTTCATATTCTCCACAAAAATGTCAAAACCTGAATCATATGAAAATTTAAAATAATACTGTATAGAAATACTAAAATGCTCTTCAGTGCACCTAATACTAACTTGTAATTTGATAATACTTATTTAGATTTAAACATTACATTTTAGATCTATACTAGTATATTTTAAATATTAGTAAAAGTTTATAAACTAACTTTTCAACAAAGTCTTCTTGTTTTTGATAAGCACATATAGTAGCAAGACCATCAGCACTTGCACTGATGTGACTGTATATGGGAGACCTTGTAACATTCTCTTGGCGTTTTAAGTCCCTCAGAGCCACACGAAAAATTCGCTGAAGTAAACCAAATCCTACCAGTAAAACTGCAAGTACCACCAGAAACCATGGAGAAACAAAAGCAACAAGCAGGAGGTTGAAAACAATGATCATTACTCGTTGGAGAAAGGCATCCATTACAACAGGAAGTTGAGAGTCAACTGAAAATGTATATTTTGTTTTCATTAGAATTTTAAGACAAATAAAAAATCAAATATTCAGGGCAAACAAAATAATTAATTATTTATAAGAACATTGAAATAAAAAGTGAATATCAGTGATATAGCCATTAAAAATATCTAAGTATGTATGTTAAACATACATTTCCATTATGATATTCTCTGTTACATCTCTCCCTCAATGGTCGTATTTTTTAATTCTGACAAAAAACACAATTTTACACACACTAGAATAATTCCTTCATATTCTAAAATCTTGAGGATATTCAAATTTCAAAAGTACTTGATCATAGAAAAAAGGCAACAAGTCAAAGACACCTACTGTAAAGAATCAGGCCCATACAAAAACTGACAATGTAAAAACTTACCTTCATCTATATATCCCTGGTAAAAATATTTCTGCTTTGGAAATAAAAAGTGATATAGCCATTGAAAATCTGTTTAAGTATGTATTTTAGATATACACGACTGTTTCAGTTTAATGCGAATGTTATCATTTAGATAGTTTATATAGCACAAGTGTTAAATTTAGTTATTTTTAGAAGCAATAGTTTATCATAGATTTGTTTACGTAACTGTTTATGAATCATATGTTGAGTAGTTCAATAGTTATTAATTGGTGTTATATTATTGCATCAGGTTACTAGAACTTTGAGTTTTTCTCATTGTTTTAATTGAGTATTATTGCATCATAACGTCTAGTAGTGTGTGGAATGTTCTAGGCCTCTGTCGGGATATAAATATGCATCCAGTTCAAGAGATAGATCTAGAAAGAGGCATTGTGAGTTCAGCTATAAAGAACGTATTGTAGCAGTTTTTAAAGTGACTATCACAAATTGTATTGTAACAACAGAGTAGAGAAAAATAATTAATTTTGTTATTTGTGTTCTAAAGTAATTGAACCAGCCTGTGTGGACTTTGATGAAAAAGAGACAATTATTTAAAGCTTTGCAAACAACGGTGGTAACCAACAATTATAGTGGTGATTTTAAAGTGAAATTATAACAGACTATTGTAATAACAGAACATAAAGAATAATTCGTCTTGTCAAATTGTGTTCTAAAGTAACTTTGACAAAGGAAAGAATAATTATTTAAAGCTCTGGATACAACTGTAATAACCAACAGTGTAATCAATATTTGCATATATGTTTGTCTTGTTTGTATATATTATTTTGAAACAAGTGGACTGCGTGCTGTTTATTTATTCATTGCCAACAAGTCAAAGACACCTACTGTAATGAATCCGGCCCATACAAAAACTGACAATGTAAAAACTTACCTTCATCTATATCCCTGGTAAAAATATTCAGTATTCGGCCACAAGGAATAGTGTCAAAAAAATGCATTGGACTTCTGAAGATTCGTATAAAAACATTATCATGAAGGTTGCTTGCTGCTTTCATAGTCGTCTAGATAAAATAAATTTAAATTTAGTTATTTCTTACATTTAATTATGAACAGTTGAATTACAAGCTTTTCTTACTTTCACCCTGGATTTTTTGTTATGTCTACAAGTTGCATGGCTCATCTTTAAACCAGTGATAAAACTATTTCTTCACTTTGACAAACTATGTGCTATGGTTAATGAAGATATGGACTCAAACCTTACTACCAGATACAAGAATAATATTTAAAGATCTAAAATGTCCAGAGAGACAGAAAGGTTTGTAAGGTTTAAAATAAACCATATATTTTCAATAGCAGCCATAAAGACAATCCATATCTGACCTGTACAAAAAATTTTTTCTTTTAATATCTTTACCACTGGTATTTTTAGTTGAATGAATAAAAATATTTTGAGATTTGAGTTCAGAATCACTTGGTAGTAAGAAAAAATTATTTGATTTAATTTATTTTCTCCACCAGCAAATTTTTTGCAGCCGTACAGTAGCTAATATAATAATTTTAGTTCAGGTTAACACCCACTATAATTTCTGGATAAGTTTGTTTGCTTTTTTTTAATTTCATGCAAAGCTACTTGAGGTCTATCCATGCTAACTGTCCCTAATTTAGCAGTGATAGACTAGCTGAAAGTGCAAACAAATTCAGTGACTGGGATTCTAGATAAATAAAATTGTGTTCAAGTTTAGCAAGCAAAATCCTCTTGGGACCACTCAGTAATAAAAATGTTAATTTGGACTAGTTTACTACTTTACTCACTATTCATTATTTTAATTTTGGTAAATTAAATGGTTTTAAAGATTAGTAAGCAAAATCCTCCGAAAGCCATCCAGCAGCAAAAAGGTTAATTTTAGTTTGAGTTCATGCTTTCTTTACCAGTGTTCAATGTGGGTTAATTAACTTATTTTCAAAGTTAGCAAACAAAATAATTTTCAAACAACACATTGGCAAGAAATGCTAAATAGTTTTTATTCAATACTTTCTTCGTCATTTGTTATGGGGGGTGGTGAAGTAAAATTGTCAAAGATTAGCAAGCACAAACCTCTCAGGATCACACAGTAATAAGAAGGATAATTTTGGTTTAGTTTAATAAATTTCCTTCCAATGTACTTGATGCCAAGAGTGCTTTTTTCTTAAATTACAATGTTAGATTTTCCATTAATCTATCCAGTATTGGAAACCTATATAAATATTGAAACAATTTACACATCCAACAAAAAGATTTTTTATTACTTGCACAAAAAATTAAAACATTTCATCACCTTTGTAAAGAGGTAACCCAAGATGAGTCCAATTGTAATCATGACACAGACAGACAGACCATAGACCATCTGGTAGAATTCAATCTCTGGATTCTCAGTAATGACGCCATTACTACTGGAATTCTTTAAATAAATAATAATAAATATTCCTTTTCATTCATGTACTGGAAATGATACTCTGACTTAGCATAACTACATATATATATATATATATATAATGTTGCATAGCAATATTTATTCACTCATCATTAGTTTTTGTATTATTGTATAACAAATGGTTGGCTTACTTCTGAAAATATTTAATAATTAAGAGAACGACATCCTCCTGGTTCTGTTTCACATGATTACATATATATTCCCTGAAAATACAAACAGCCACAAGCCTTTGTAAAACAGAGACAAGACAATATTCACTACCAGAGTCAAACTTAGAAAAAAAGAATGGTGGAAAGATATTTCCTTAAATACTAATTGTTAATTTGCTTAATTATTTATTAACATTATGATAAGAAAGAAAAAAAATTTTAACAGTAGGCTATTCAAACCAGGACATAAATCACACATTTATATATATAAAAAGCTGAAAATAATGGGTGGAAATGGCCAAAAGCATTAGAGGCAAATACCAGAAATGAAAAATAATTTTAACAAAACATGATCTCAGTGTTTGGAGAACCCAAGAAGATTTAAGCCTTTAAAAACATTGGAGCATTTTTTTTGTCCCATTGTAATTATATATTTAGTTTTTAACATTTTTCAAGTTCTTGTATTTGTGTACTTTTTAATTCCCAGAATGTTTCTGGACAGTCTGTGCTTTTTTTTGTTCATTTGTTCTCCACCTCCAACTATATTCAAATTTTCTAATTCTGTATCCACTCACAGGTAAGTCTTCTTTTTCTAATTGTGCCAGCAATAATAAATAAATTTAGCAACTAAAAAATATACTAATTTTTATCTTTTACTAAATTTTATGACTAACTCTGTTTGATTTAATCTTTACGTTGTATCTTCAGGTGATTCATAGTCAATGTTCACCTGCAACCTACGAAATCAAATCACTAATTTATATGTTTAGTTGTAAATCTTATTTCATGTAATGTTAGTCAAGAAAGGCAAAATATTGCTAACAGTCACTATTAAAATATTACATGCAAAGATAAAACAAGAATCTTAAGCTGATTAAACTTTTAACTGAAACAATCAAATTTTTGTGATCAAATTTAAACATCACTATTGTGGGAAGAGAGCCACCATTTATAATATTAATATGACAGGATTTAAAACATACAGAATTAAACTTAAACTTTATTGTATTCTGAAAAGATAATGACATGAAACTACAGATAAGTTTAATATAAGTAGAAAATGTTAAATTCTGAGAGAATTATTAAACAACTGACTAAATTCCAAATAGATTTCCAGCTTAGATCATGATTAAAGGACATGATGCTAAAGTAACATGTTAGATCATTAAAAGTTAACATTTTCCTAAATTGAAAATGTATTTCCAATAATACTTATCTCTGCTGACACTTATAGCTATTACCCAACCACCAGGGTTTCTTCTTTGCCCATCTAAGCATTAGTCTGGTTTTTTCTTGCTTGCTCCAGTCTTTTATACCCCACTCAATTGCCCTTGGTGATATTTGTCTCATGAAACTCTCCACCTATGCCAATGCATCCTCTATCCTGGTACTGTATATAAGCACCTCATTCAGATAATTTTGTCACTTTTTGGAGACTAATAACATCCCAGTCTCTAATATCGGCTCTTATTGGGGAGTAACATACTTACCTCCACTGCCACTTATAGCTAGAATCCCACATTGTGAAGGTGGAGAGGCTTGTGAGGGGATTATCCATACAGAAAGCATCTGCACAGATCATGGGTGTACCAAGATGAGAGTGGTACCTGAGTGGGGGAACCCCATTACATCCAGAACAGATATGCTCGTCACCCTGAACTTAGTTCCTGTATCAAGGGTAGAATTGTACATGACTGATCATCGCTATAAGCCAGCCCCAACCAGATAGCCGAGGTTCCACTACTAGAGGTTGAAGTTATGGGGTCTTGGTCCCTAAATCCCATGTTGGTGGCTAGGGCAATTGGATCGCAACGTAATATGTATATATACTTTTGATTGGATCCTAACCTGTAGCCATAGAGGGATGCATTCTGAACCACCGAAATCATGAAGAGAAGGTAAGCAACACCAAAGCAGATAAACTTTCCCCTCCACCTGAAGAAGCTCGAAAAGAAACACACCAGGCTCAGAATGATGGGATCATGTATGCCTTACTCAACCAAAGGAACAGAACTCATCCAGTCTGAAATTATGAACATTCATCCTCACTCCCCAACCGAGTGGGCAAGGAGCCTTCCACTTGCTCTCGGAACTATGGGAGAAAAGTGTGGAAGAACTGTGCTCAATCAAGGACACCTCATTCAGAATTATGAGGAAACAGTGGACCTCCTTCCATGAACAATATACTGAACTGATATTGATCAAAAAGAAGGGCCATGCACACCCCATTTGGATAGCTGAATATTAAATTTGAATTGATATTATGAATAGGTTGGTGCAACTCTTATCAACATCTGTAAAAAAACATCCAGGAACCCAGGTAGGAGGGGCCTCAACTTTGCCCTCTTCTCTCCAAATGTGGAGGAATTCACTCTAACACCCTGGAGGAAAAGCCGCAGTCCACCACCCCACTGACTGGAAACCAGATGTGGTTAGGACTCCCTAACTCCACTAGTAGAATCCAGAATTTAGTTTCCTAAATTTCTAAAAGTAAACTGACCCCAATTTATTCAATCCAATGATCAGCAGGGATAGGCAGGATACCCTTTAGCTTTACTTATGATAGTCCATGAGTGGCAGTCCAGCATAGTATGGTAATAGCACCTGGTGAGCTCCTAGGTGATCTTATGGAACACCTCATTTTGAAAGAGCCTGCTGAAACTGGTAGTAATTATAGTGAAATAGTGGTTGCTAGTGCAGAATTTGATAAAAGCACACCTGTCTTGGCAACACCCACCGCAGAGTGTGATCCTGAGAGACGAGACGAAAAATAAAAAATAACCAGGCTAATGAAATATTGAACTGAACAAGAATAGATGTTGCAGTCCCAAAAGAGAAGGCTGCCAGGGTTGGATCTGAAAGTAGAAGCAGGATGTGGTGGCCTAACAATTGACAAGATGTTGCCAGAAGTAACCAATCATCCATGGAATGGTGTGTGCACAGTACAATGGAATGAAGGAGATGAGAAAACTTGTACGATACAGTAGAACCCATGTTAAGCCTATGAGAGACCAAAGGAAAAAACACAGAAAACCCATTAGTGATGCTTTGTCGAGAAAAAGTGATAAAATTATCTAAACGAGGTGCTTACATACAGTACCAAAATAGAGAGTGTACTTATGTAGGTGGAAAGTTTCACGAGACAAATATCACCAAGAGCAATTGAGTGAGGTATAGAAGACTGAAGCAAGTGAGAAAAAAAATCTGACTAATGCTTAGATGGGCAAAGAAGAAACCCTGACAGTAAAGTAATAGCTATAAGTGGCAGCAGAGATAAGTATGTTTTGGAATTATACTCAATACATACATATTTTGTAAACTACAATGCTACGCTTTTAATTATTAGTTTAAATATATATATATATATACACAAAACACACATTTGTTTTATGCCCTATATTTTTTGTGCTTCACTTATGATTTGTCTCTACCATTTTCTTTTTTATTTACCATGAATATGTTTGAAATATGTATGTATTTACTGATTAATCCTTACATAAATACAGATTTATATTTATTTCTACACATAAACTTTCTAAAGTCTGATACAAAATTGGCTAACATAAAGTTAACATTTACCTTACCTGAAAATATATTTCTGATACATACCTCTTCACACAGAATAGCTTATTTTCCTCATGATCTACCAGATATTTGCTAGTCACCAGCCTTGTGAAAACTCCCAAGTGAATTTGCAGCATGGCATGATGACGTAATGATGCAGCAGAACCCTCCACCAATAGGAGTGTGAAGCACCTCCACACTCAGTAATGCCCTCTACATTTGCTCTCATGAATCTTCATTCTTTAATGAGGCAATAAAGAAATGTGCACCAGGAAAGTGCAAAGAATGGGAAGAACATGTGGGGAGTTGAGTGCCTATCGAAAATACATTTCCAGGTAAGGTAATTTTAACTCCCGATCAGAATACTCACCTCAATCACACATTGAGGTGATGGAGGGACCAGTGCAAAGATTACCTAGAAGAGTTCTCTTCAGAAAGCATCTGAAGGAAACACATGGAGTGTGAAACCCAATGGTCGGGGCTTCATAGAGGCACACCTGTGAGAAACCGCATCTCAGTTCATCCAGGATGTATTCTCTGTGTATGAAAGAAGAGGCAGAAAAGCCAGAAATGTGTCACTAGGACAGGCAGAATAAATACATAACCATCCAAGTACTCACACACAAGCTGTTAGACAGCCAATATGTGTACTCCTTCAAACTGTACCTTGTGTGCTTACCTCCTCTACCACCAGACTCAATAGGTCACAACCATCTATGGAAGAATAGTACTTGTGATAAGCATCCGTGTGTATGGTATGGTTACTTCAACTCTACCATCAGTCTATGGGCTCCATGCCAGCTGCAGGAGGAGGGCACTGTCCACTTGAAGATTGTGATGTATCATAGCTATGTATGTGGAGTGACCCATGCTACACTCCTGTGTCACAGCAGCCCCACTTCTCATCATAGAGAACCCCTCGTTCTAGACCTAGAGATCAGATCCCTATCAGTAAGGATTCCCCATGGTCCAGCAGCTGAGAGCTGGTGAGTGGCAAGATTCTCCCACGATTCACTCAACAAGAATTTGCATAGGAGAGACACAGAGCATGTGCCCATATTCCTATTGGTTCTTCAGTCCAGCAATGTTTTTTTTACTGGAGACAGTGCAGTGGTAACCATGAAACCCTATATTCAAAAGCCAGCAAGCAATAGCCAGAGAAGTAGGCAGATACACAACTCCTGTTCTCACTTTTTCCAAGATAGTCCATGAAACAGGTATGGTCTGGATCAGACATGAAATGTAATATAGATATATGTATTGAAATTCCATGAGAAAACTCAAGTGGTCTTGCAGAACACTCCATCTCACAGTGGGCACATGTAGGGCCAAGGCAGATGATACAAATGCTTACTGTTATCATGGCCCGATGCAGATTTTGGGTAAGTATACTCTGGAAGGCAACACTAGCTTCCTAATGGGATCCTACAGTATGTTAGTTGTGAGTAAGAAAAATATAAATACACTCACTTGTTTGAAGTCGAAAGGTAGATTGAAGGATGGCTATGAGTGGAAGTCTAAATCCCTCTGGAGATGTGACAGAAAAGTAGTAATCAACAAAGGTGTGTGGGATAATCCACATGCCAGCCTGGAAAATGTCCTCTAGAGGATGGTAAAATTGAGCTGCAAGTAAATGTGTAAGGTTTCAAATCTGGTGAGAGGAGACATGAAAGAGCTGATGATCACCCACCTCAAAAGAGAAGTACATCAGACAGATGAGCTGGCAGATCCATCTGGTAAGGGTGGAGGGAGAGAAGGATTAGTAGAGATGGGGTACAAAGGAGTGAAAAGATGGTGACAAGAACCCAGAAAGAGGAAAGGCAAAACAGATAACAATGAACAGCCCATACAGGACATAAGAATCTGTCTGGGTGAGAACAATCATAGATATGGGATATTGAGGGAGGGATATAGGAGAAAAGTGAGTCAATCTTCCCTAGCAACTGAAGTGTTGGGAAGGAAGGACCAGTGGGGGTAAAGAAGAAGGTAAGTGCAGTGTTACAGAGTTTGGGAGGAATCTGTGGCAGATGTCAGAATGAAGGCAAACAGGCAATAAGGAAAAATAAATAGGTTTGAGAGAGAGAGAGAGACAATATAGGGTGCAAATGGCATGAGGTTCAAAAGGGTCCTGGGGGAGAGCATAAAGAACCATTTTCAGTTCCCAGTTGGGCAAGAAGTAGTATGAGGGGGTCTTTCTATTAGGAAGAAGTGAAAGTGGGTGGTATAGACAAGTGCAATGTGGCAAGTAACACTACCCGATAACCTGCAATAGAATAGACAAACAAGTCATTGTTGAAGAGCCACGTGAAGGAGGTAAGGTACTGTAAGGTAGGCCAGGGGGGGAAATGGTGAAGGATAGACCAATGCCAATAATCCTCCATTTATGTTGATACACAGAAGAGGTAGAAGGGTGACAAAAGTGAGACAGAAAGAAAAACTACACAAATGAGTAATCCAGCTCAATGAGCAACAGACCAGGTAAATCCTACAAGTGAAGATGAAGGGATGTCATTCCTTGATGAAAGAACAATGTGTGCAGTTGAACCAGAAAAGATGGAATGTTGAGAAGTAGCAACTTGGTCAAGAGAAGACAGAGTAACAGAAACTAAAGTTGGACTGGCCAGTAAGGGCTACCAACAGGACTCTGCAAGAGGTGTCCCAACTAAGAGTAAGGATGAAAGGAAGAAGGTCGAGAAAAGGAGAGGCATAAATGAAGAGATGGGACTAGTCTTGACTGAGGGTATCAACAGCCAGGACTGAGGGGATTATGTACAGAAGACCAAAAGAGCGAAGTCTGTCATTGAGAGGTGTGGCAAAGGCATATATGAGGGGAATTCCAAGTTGGAAGCAGATCCAACAAAAGATTTGAGGATGAAGAGACTATCCTGTGGGTAGGATGCAGTTATGATGAGAAAGATGGTCCATGATAATGTTCAGTGCACTTGGAACATGACGAGCTATTAAACCAACCTGACTGGAAAGGGCCCAACATTACCAAGTGTTCCACAAGGAGGGGAAGGAAATGAGAGCATGTCTGATAAACAAGAAGCAGTTCAAAGGTATTGATATATAGTGAATACTCTTCCAGTGTACAAGAACCCAAAGTTAGATAGTCACTAAAGAACACTCCCCATCCAAAGAGAAGCATCCAATGAAGAGGTAAGAGAACACCGGAGGTGGTGTTGGAGCAGTCTAGCCACCCAGCAAGATCCTCCAGTGGAAGAGGAAGAAGGATCAGTGAGTGACAAAATGTACACTGTAGGGAATGCATATATGTGTGTGGCAAAGTGGAATGAGGGTTCCAAAGAAGCCATGGTCCCCAAAACAGATAGAACCTCTAGCACTGAATGTGAAGGCAGGGCACAAGATGCCCAAGGTCCTGTAAGCAAACCCCAAAAGGTTGGCCATGGCTGAGGTGAGAGTTGAAGAAAATCCTCAGGTGATTGAAATATTGGGTTGGGGGTAAGGAAGGACTTGGAAATCTTAACAAGCCACCATAAATGAGCAGTTTTATGAAGAAGGGAAGTATGTTCTGAGGATTCATCTGGGAATACATAACATAACATATTTTGGGACAACATGGAACCTATTGGTCCATCCACTGTTCTATCCTCAAAACTAAATTAAAATGAATAAAAAAATAATAATAATAATTTCAAACCCAGCCCTTTTCATTCATATAATTATCAAGCTTTTTCTTAAACTCACTTAAATTTACTGCCTCTACAATATCTGAAGGCAGCCCATTCTAAAGGCCAACCACCCTGTTAGAAAAATAAAACTCTCTTAGCTGATGATGACTCCTATATTTATATTTGTGTCCCCTTGTCCTACTATTCTCATTTTTAAATATAAAGAGATGGTACATCAATACTATCCATTCCCTTTACAATCTTAAACACCTCAATCAGATCCCTCCTAACTCTTCTTTTTTTTCAAGAGAAAACAATTTGAGAGATTTCAGCCTCTCATCGTATGACAACCCTCTATCCCAGGCACCATTCTAGTAACCCTTCTCTGAACCCCTTTCCCATAATTCCATATCTTTCCTAAGGTAAGGAGCCCAAGACTGAACACAATATTCCAAATGTGGCCTAACCAGTGACCTGTACAATAAAATTAT
>NW_013666319.1:380103-408818 GCF_000517525.1 Limulus polyphemus | reverse complement strand
ACATGGCCTCAAGGTCTCCCACTTAACAACCCTCTGCTTTCTTCCATCCAGCCACTCTTCTATCCAATTTACTAATTTATCCCCCACACCTTTAGAGCTAATTTTTACAAGCCTTTTATGTGGCACCTTGTCAAATGCTTTCTGAAAATTCAGATACACCAAATCTACATCCTTACCCTCATCTACGTAAGCAGTAACCTTTTCAAAGAATGCTAAAAGATTTTCCTTTAGTGAAACCATGTTGACTATCCAATAAAATTCTAAACTTTGTTAAATGACTTTGTAAAGTATCTTTTAACAGACTTTCCAAAATTTTTCACACAACTTATGTAAGTCTAATGGGTCTATAATTACTTGAAAATTTTTATCCCCTCTTTTGAAAAGAGGAGTTACATTAGCTAACTTCCAATTCTCTGGTACCTGCCCACTATTCAAGAACTGACAAAAAATAGTAGCAAATGGCTCACATATCCAATCTTTAACCTCCTTCAAAACCCTTGAGGAAATATTGTCTGGCACAGAAGCCTTATCATTAAGCAATTTTTTCTTAACCAGTTCAGAATTAATGCAGTCATCTTGTTTGATCTCTTTTCCATTTATCAACTGTTCAAGATGTGGAATACTGCTTAAATCTTCATTAGTAAAAACCGAAGAAAAAGTAAAATTTAATAACCCAGCCATCTCATAATCATCTGATACTAGCCTTCCTTTATCATCCCTCAAGGGTCCTATCCATATCCTAACATTTTGTTTTCCCTTAATGTATTTAAAGAAATCCATTTTTTATTTTTACATTTTCAGCCAACTTTTTCTCATAAATCCTTTTTGATGTCCTAATTTCCTGTTTCACCATCTTTCTTGATCTTCTATAATCTTCTAAGTCTCCTGTAATACTAGTCAATTTAATTTTCTTAAATTCATGATGCTTTTCTTTAATTTTATTTCTTAAACTCTTTGTGAGCCAACCTGGTTTTTTACTTGTAGATACCCTTTTCTTTCTATTAGGAATATGTTTACATAGAATATTTAAACATTTAGCTTTAAAAATTTTCCACATCTGATCAGTGTCTCCAAATAACTCAGCTGCCCAATTTACAACAGGTAACTCTTGTCGCATCCCTTCAAAATTTGCTTTTTTGAAATTTATAACCAAAATATCATTATTCCTTATATCCATATGCAGCAAAACATTGAATCTAATAGAGCAATGATCACTTGCACCCAGATGTTCCACAATTTCCACACTCTCAATTATTTCTGTATTTGAAGTTAACAATGTCTAAAATAGCATTGTTTCTAGTTGGTTCCTTGACTGGGCAAGGAAAAGCCAGTCATCCATGGATAAATGGAATTGTAGACCCAGACCAGGAAGATGTCAAGCAAAGAACTGCATAATGTTATTGAAAACATAAGGGGTTAGTGCTATTTCAAATGGGAGGGCAAAGAACTGGAAAATGTGATACCAGGAAAAATGTCATTAGGACAGGGTGATCAGGATGTAAAGAAATGCATCCAATACATCAATTTGAGTTATCCACAAGCCAGGTTGGAATGACCAATGGAGAAAGAAAAAAATTCTCCATCAAAAACTGTATGATGACCAAGAAATGATTCATGGAGGAAAGGTTGATAATTGGGTGTCAGTCCCTGGTCTCTTTTGGGACAACAAAGAGGTGGGAGTAATAACCCAGAGAGAGAAAGGTCAAGAACTCCTTTGATGCTTGTTTCTCCAACAAACCTTCTGACACTGCCCCCTCTAGACATTGAAGGTAGGCCAGATCAGATGAGTGTTGAAAGGTAACAAGTTGGGAAAAAAGAGGAGGAGGAAGAAAAATGAAAAGAAAGACAGTAAGACTTGAAAAATCAATCTGTCGGCAGAGAAATTTGTCCATAGGACTGCAAATCAAAACAGATGGGTTCCCACAGGTCCCACACTGATTCAATTGTCAACACAAATTAGGCCAACAGAAGAGACATTGGATGAAAAGATGTTGAAGGTCTCGATACATAAACAGAACAGGGAGCAGAAGAAGGGCAAAGTTGGGACAAATGGAAACCTAGAGAAATAAGGAAAGATTGATGTGTACATACGTGAGTAATAACATTTAGAAAATTAGAGGTAGACTGACCTTCAGTAGGTAAGGGTGTTCCCAAAACAAAACCTGGAGACAGAAAAAAAAATCACTCAAATTCATCCTCCTTAACTGCAGGCTCAAAGGAAGTGAAAGGGAAGTGAGTGTAAGAGATTGAAACAGAGGGTCCTGGCTGCATCATGGACTCCACCACACTTTGGGCAATGACTGTCACATCTTCCACACAAAGAAATTGCTGCCAAATTATTGGTAATTTCTTCAGTGTGTGTAATATCTTCACTCACATCAGCAGAAGAGTTCACATTAAACTGTGAATTCATATTGAGTGTGTCTAAACTCAATCAAGTAAAAGTTGAAAATCAAAAAGTGGTAAATCTTGGCAAACACATCTGTACATGAGAGTGCAAAAGAAAAGAATGATGATTCACAAGCATGAAGGTGGAAGGCATCATTGAGTTTGGAGGTCTGTCACACTCCTATTGGTGGAGGGTTCTGCTGCATGATGACATAATCATGCAGTGGCGCACATTCACATGGTTTCACGTGAGATTAGGTGGGAGGTTTCACAAGGCTGGTGGCTTGCAAAACTATTTGGAAGATCATGTGAACTGAAGAGGAAAATAAGCTATTCCATGTGAAGAGATGAGTATTCATTTCAGAAATTTTAATTTTCAGGTAATGTTTAAGGAGATCTTAAACTGAATTTTCATTCAAGAAAATGGTAAGTTATAAAATGATTTAAGAGTTATGTTTACAGCTCACTCCATGGTAATTCATTATTAAGCCCTAGATTCAGTAAAAAACAGAGGAGAATTCTTAATGTAACACATGTGTAATAAAAAAAACAATTTTATAAAGGTAACTAGGAGTCGATATATATGTAACCTAACTAGCTATAGTAATGTAAAAAGTTTTAATACTCCAAATAAAAATATCGAAACAAAAAAATCCAAAACTACAGAAACTGAATCACTTAAAATATTTTATCCTTACCTTGGCTCAGACTAACATAATTACAGTGACTTACATATCAATCCCTACTCATCTTTATAAAATTAAAATTTTTTATCATACTTGTTTGTTCTCTTTTTATTAGCTATATTTTTGTGCCAGCAATACCAAACACGGGGCATGCATATACTCAATTCAATTTTATTATTCATCACATTCTCTAACCTACCCTCAAATCTAATTACAAGCCCAAAGTAGTGCATTATCTGTTTTGCATAAAAACACACACTAGTATCTTTTCGGTACAATAACGCAGGGGTGTAAAAAGTACTAAAATATGTTACTCAAGTTCAAGTAAAAGTACTTTATCAAAAAAGTTACTCAAGCACAAGTAAAAGTATCCATCCTGAAATTTACTTAAGTTAGAGTAAAAAGTATCTACTGAATAAGTATTCAAGTAATAAAAGTAAAAAGTCCACTCATCTGCAGTTCTCTCAAACCTTACATGTATGTTGCAGGCCATGAGGCCTAGAAACAAAACCCTGTATAGAAAAGATTTACCAAACTACCAGTGAATAGCAGCAATGTAAAACTTGTCATTCTTATAGTTATCTAGAACACATTTGTTGTATATAATTGAATACTATGGTATTCACAATACACTTAGGGTTTCAGCCAGCTCATGCTGTATGAACTTAATACAACAATAATGCCAATAACGAATATTGTACAAATCATATTGTTTTAGAATAAACTGTATAAGGAATTAAAAAACAAGTATATGAATTCAACCAACTATATTTTGCACAAACTGGTTTTCAAAGTTGGCACAGTCAAGTCTTGCATGGAGAGGGCTTAAAATCTGCCCAGCACAACTGAAGAGACACTCGCAGGCAGTGGCGTGTTCAAACATGTGGCTATATCAGGTACGCTGGAGAAAGACTTAAAAATCTCCATGCCATTAACAGAGCATGTTAGGTATGGCCCTAGGTCCCTCTTCCCAAAGCTATACTGTGGCTTCAGAGTACCTGCTTACGTCTTGCATTTTGACTGCCTGCCTCAAGTTTGAGTTTTGAGAATAGTAACCAAATGTATAAAGTGAAAGGTACTGGAGTAAAAGTACAAGTAATTCTCCTAAATATTACTTAAGTTACAGTACAGGTATTTGAAAATATAAATACTTTTTAAAAAGTAGATACTGAAAAAAAGTTACTCAAGTACTATGCTCAAGTAAAGTTACTTTGTTACCTTTATACCCCCACAAGAAAGGAATCTCTGGGAACCCAGACAGAAGAGTTCTGTGAAAGAATTAGAGCAATGAAGTTAATTGATTTTTTTCTCTACACTTGTCTGGAAAAGTCACTTTCTTATTTAGGTGAAAATTTGTTGAAATAGTGAAATTTTAATTCACTCCATCAGCATGTATATAGCAATTTAGGCAGCTTTATAAGTACAATAATCTTTAGTTTTGCTCAGCCAAAACTATGAAATAGTTATTGTTAATATTTGGACATTTTAAAGGTGATTTTAACCAAGAGATTTTTATGGCCACTATCTAATTTTGTCATGATTCCTACTATTAAGTACTAATGTACTTAATGATAATACCTGTAAAGTATGAAGTTTTAAAAGCTAATTTTATTGTTCACTGGAACTAAGCACATTTAACCCTTTCACTGCATAATTAGATTTCGCAGTCAGTCCCCAATCAATGTCAATTATTTCCACTGCTACCCATTTCAACCCATCCAGCTTTCACCTTCAATAAACTTCTCAACTTTTATCTTCTGAAACTGCTTTGTTACAAGGCAAGTAACCAGACTTGGGCCAATAACATTAAAAACAAGAGACCACATAATATATATATACACTTCTTTGAAATATGGTGATCAAAAATTACTTTTGGCATTATGTAAATATACATTTAATGAACCAAGTTATGTTTTATAACTAAAAAGGATATTAACACAGTTTTTACACATTTTCAAAACTCACATGCTGTCAATGTGTTACTCATTAAGACACATTTTTGTTGTTGTTTGTACATTTCATGCAAAGCTACTTCAGGTATATTTGCACTAGTCATCCCTAATATTGAAGTGACAGATTAAAGAGAAAGTAACCACCAACCACTGCCAATTGAATAGTGGGATTTGATTGTCACTCTTACAATGCACCCATGTCCTCAAAATGCAGTTGGTCAATTTTGGGGAGAGAGAGTAAAAGGGTACAAACCACAGAACCCCAGATTCAGTCTGGCACACTAACTACTAGGCCATGCTAGGCCCATTATGATACAAAAAGTATGCAATCTTGCTTATAACAAATCAGCCTAGTCTTGATCAATGCTAAATTTAGATGTTCACAAGTAATCTATTACTTTTAGCATGTCAGCCTAGCCTCAATCTATACTAAATGTAAATATTTATAAGTAATCTATTGCTTGTAACAAATAAACTTAGCCTTGATCTATGCTAAATCTAGATGTTCACAAGTAATCTATTACTTTTAACAAATCAGCCTAGCCTCAATCTTTACTAGATTTAGATATTCATAAGTAATCTATTACTTTTAACAAATCAGCCTAGCCTCAATCTTTACTAGATTTAGATATTCATAAGTAATCTATTACTTTTAACAAATCAGCCTAGCCTCAATCTATACTAGATTTAGATATTCATAAGTAATCTATTGTTTGTAACAAATAAGCTTAGCCTTGATCTATGCTAAATCTAGATGTTGGGTATAATATAACACTTGGTACAAAACAGTCTAGTTTCAATATGTGCTAAGTCTAAGTGTTTACAACAGCCACAACTAACTCATATTTTATACATATTTTAAAAAAAGGCAAATAAGGACAGCACTATGATTTATGGTCTTTGGTATTACAAAATCACCATTTTTTTGTTTTTTTGTTTTACACTTGACAATACTTTTAATTAGTGACAAAGAAAAGTAGATAAAACTATTCTACCATCAATGGCAGTAATAGTAAGTTTATCATGCTATGTTCCAGGCAGTCATTCTTGATTATTATACTAAAGGACACCAAGCACAACATACATTTATTTCTAAGTCAGCTGCTATATAAAAAAAAGGTGTCTCAGAAGTCTGGACCCATAGGGAAAATAGACATTATTTTCTTAAAAGTTAAACAAACACATTTTTAATGTCAGTTGTAAATACTTCAGGAAAGAAAATATCCTGATGGCACAGTATACCAAGAATTGATGTGTGTATGGCTGTTAATGGCATGCAATTTGAATAATAAATAAATTCAGAATCAACTGTGTATTTTTCTCTATGGGCCCAGACTTCTGGGACACCCTGTACAATATTTATAGCATACATTAAAACTACTTCAATTCACACCAGATATTATAAATTAAGAATTTATGAATACAGAGTTTCCACAACAAAGATATGCTATGAACCTAGGAAATGCTAAAATAATAAACTGTGACACAATACATTTTATAGTATATGTATTATTAGCTGCTGTTTTAGTATAAATTTGTGTAAGCCTTTTCCTATGAAGAAAGTGAAACTACAAGGCACATTTTAAAAATGAGACTAGATCCTGCAAAAAATATGAGTCAGTCTCCCAGACAGTGATAAGCAGTGTGAATGTTGACCAAAAACCTTTTGGTTTTCCACTGGACAATTTAGTTAAAAAATTTTGTTTTCAGTGAATCTTCAGATGAAATGTACACACACATTTCTCCACTCTGCAAAGAGTAATTTTTTGTGGTAAACCATCAAACAAAATTGAAAATTAGTAAGAGATCTCTATGCATCAGGTTCAAATTCTGCAAAAACTAAAACTTCAAGGATATTGTCATACAAAATATGAATATTTATAACAATCAATAAAGCTGGAGGACACCTGCAAGCAATGTGAAATTCTAAAGAATAAAACCTCAACAAATTCGAAGCATATCCACCAGAAATCAAAATAAACACCCACTTGGTATAGTACATTTTCTAAACAAATATACATCAAATGCAATCTAACTCATGTTATAACTAACACAAAAAGTACCAGTAAAAGTTAAATGAAATTGGATGGTATCACACTTTTCAATAAGATGTACTGAGTATGGGTGAGTGTAAATGAAACCAATAAAAATAATTTTTCAAAAAACCACCAGAGGTCAAGATAAACTGGCTCGGAGCTATAAAAAGACTACATAATCAGCACAAACTTGTGTTAAGAAAATTAGACTATTTTCGTTTCTGAAACAGTGACACTTCTTTAGCTGATGCTTGTTTGTTTTGAAATTAGCGCAAGGGCTATTTGAGGTAGCCATCCTTAATTTAGCAGTGAAATACTAAAGGAAAGGCAGCTAGTCATCACCACCCACTGCCAACTCTTAGGCTATTCTTTTACTAACGAATAGTGGGATTGACTGTCACATTACAATGCCCTCACAGCTGAAAGGGCGAGCATGCTTGATGGGACAGGGATACAAACTCACGACCCTCAGATTGCGAGTCGAGTACCTTAACCACCTGGCCATGCTGGGCCGATTAACTGATGCTAATTACATAAAAATAAAAGGGGTTTTTCAAGAAGTCAACTCTACCATGATATAACCTCCACTAATGAACGCTCTGGTTTCTACTATTCATTTTCATATTGATTAAAAGTATCAACTGAGAAGACATAGTTCTGTAAATAACATTGAGATATTCCCAAAATATTTAGTACATTTTACTATGCAGAATAATTAATCACAAAAACCCAAAACGTGAGAACTATCCTTTTTAAAAGACAATATAGTTACAGCAAAAATATTTTTATATGTCTAACATTTAACTAAATTAAATAAGCTTAGGCTTACCCCACTTCCTTGAGAAAGCCAGTAACTAAGCCACCAATTGCTAAATGCTATGCATGCAGCTTGAAGAATGAACCATATGAGAACCAAGAAGGAGACAATGTATCCCCCTGCAGCTAAGATGTAGCTTCTATAGGTGTCAAAAGATATGTCTCCTTGTTTGATCTCTTCCTCAGTCATTAGTCTAACTAACGTAGAAATAAAAAAAATTCACTGTGGTATCTCTGTAGAATATTTAAATTCAAAAACTAAATATATTGTATAATTATGATCATTCACAAATAATATACTTTTATAGTTTATGTTTTTAACCTGCATGACAAAATTAGTTTTCTAGATTTTTCAGTGTGCTATAGAAATAGGCATTTTGAAAGTATCAATTCACTGTTGCTACTACAACACTATGAGCCTCTGACAACAATGAATCAACAGATATACATTTTTCTAACTAAGTATGGTATGGAAGTTATCATATAGCTCAGCATAGTCTTTACTGCTTCCCCTGAAGTTGGCTATAAGGCAGGCATAGTGTCACTACTGGATACCTCACTGAGCATGTGGTTTTATACCCATCAAAACAAAGAAAAACTGTTCAATGCAAATAGCAGATGCTATTCGTAGCCAATGTTCAATTTTCAAATCATAAAACATTTATTCACAGCAACTCAAGGGTAAACATGAATTACAGTTGCTTAAAATTTTACGAGCTACTGACCAATAGTAAGTTTGAAAAAAAAACTCTGCAGAGGTATCTGTAAGACCAATAATGTAAGAATAAATATCATTTTCACTTATATTTATTACTTGTATAATTGACTGTTTATAATCCCCATATGCACATGCACATACAGAAACAAGGAGGAACACCAGTATTAAGACCAGAAAATCTGAATGTGAACCAATTTTATGATTTGAAAATATGATCACCCTACATAGTATGTCAACAAAGTAAAAACAAACTAATAATTATATAGTTATTTCTTACCATCTGCTAGATTAGTTTCAGCTATATCAGACAGAGATGCAGAGGCATTAATGCTGGTACTGGTACTTCTACTGTGGCATTGTACTTTAGCTCGGGTTTCAAACTCTTCCACAGAACGACTAAATCCTGAAAAAAAGTTAAGACTTTACTTAGAAATTATTGCATCTGGCCAGCAAGAAAAATCTTTTATTAGTCTACTTTTTAGTTCACCTAGGCCTACCTACTGTATTTTGCTGAATGCTTTGTTTGCTTGTAATTAAGCACAAATCTACACAATGGGCTATCTGTGCTTTGCCCACCATGGGTATCGAAACCCGGATTCTGCCAATGACTGCATTTTCTGTTAATGACTTTACAAAAATAAAATGATTAGCATTTAGAAAAACATATTGAAGATATAATTCTAAGTAGAAAGTAGCATTTAAACAACAAAAACTTGAAATTTTATTATTAGCAACTTATCATACTTCATGTACTTGTGATGATTGGATATCAATCATTGTAATGGTTAGAAGCTTAGTAATTAGTTACCATTCTTTTTGTCTTTTATTGCTAGATACTAATTACTAACTAGTTTTATCATATGTTTTGACTGCTAATCTGCTGCTATCTTCAAGGAAGACCTGAGAAAGATTGAATTATTTTTCTGTGGTAGTTACAGGACTTCAATTTTGAGTCAGTGCTCCAGAGAAGGGGCATATCGGTATAATTCTCAATCAAAAATCAGCCATTTATGGCCTTAAAAAAGTATTGAGAAGTTGTTTTACTGCCATAGAAAAATAAATACAACTCCCGATGCTTTAACAGTAGTACAGTAATTAATAGTCTAGTTCTTGTAGCTCTCTGCAGTTTACACAGTAGATCTAAAAATAAATGTTCTCTAACCACCAGAAGTTTATATTGGTACATTCGTGAATGATCTAATTTTGTGTAAAAAAAAGAATAAAAGAAAAAGTTGTAATGTCATTACTTGTGTTTATTATTACTACATCTGGTGATTTAATTTGCTAAGCTAATCTTGTGACAGATTCACCTTTCGAAATAACAATTTACAATTAAATTACTTTTTATCACAAAATGTTACTGCTACACTTTGTATAAAATTTAATTACTCCCACTGACAGAATTCTGAGAGTGATTACTCCTTATAGAAAAAATTTAGCTGGAGCACTGTTGAGTCATCCTGTTAGAAAGGCTACTATGCTATTCCCTTATTCAGGATTTCCTCCATTGAAAACTAGAATCAGAACTATTTGAATACTTTCAAGGAAGGTGTCTAGGTTATGCTAGATTGACTGAATGTGTTCTCAGTTAGTTGGATGTAGAAGGCTTCTTTTATCTTTCTATTTCATATGTGGTTTATACCCCATTATTTTGGTATTATTCATTGTTATCATATGATCTTCTCTGACATAATGGGCTCTGCAGATACGTTTATATTACTGAGTCTTGTATGTCTTTACATACTTTGAATTATAACTTTTGCTAGTCTTTCACCAGTACTCAGTAACTTTAACCTCTACATGGAACATTTTGAAAATAATGAGCTTAAAACCTCTTTTCTGAGATGCAGAATTCAGCTGTGCTATGGTGACACTATTTCTTAATAATTTGGCAAACAATGATTTGTAAACATAATAAAGCAATTTAGTTTTAGGAGGAACATACTACATGTTTCAACAAACCATTGGTCTGTCTTCTTCTAATATGGTTCAGACTTGAATACAGACTGACCAGATTTGTCAACACATGTAGTATGTCCCCCTCCCACCAAAAATAAATCACTTCATTGCTTATATACTTTTGTCAAATTATTATATTAGCATAATGTGCTTCCTTACTCAAGAATCTATTTCATAATATAGACAAACACAACAGATAAGATTCCAGAATTTATAAACCATACTAACAGACAATATCCAGCAATACAATTCACAACAGATATATAAAAACAAAATTCTTATTCCCAGATGTGACGGTTACTAAGACACAGCTTATGTACCAACAGATGTAGATAAATACCTCAACTATAAAACAAACCATTCTAAGAATGTAAAGATGAACATCATATACTTTCTAGTTAATTCACAGAGATATGCAAATTTTACCTTTTACAACTGTTGCCAGTTTCCTGTCTTCAAGTTCGTCCTCTCTTTTTATATATGACTTAATAAGAGCTGCATATTCTCCATCTTTATTTTTCAGCTCTCCATCTGTACCCTGTTCAATGATCTTCCCTTCATGCATTAAAACCACCTCATCACATTCTTGGATATACTATACAATGACATGGAATATGGCATTATTTTCTGAATATTTGCCAGTTACCTAAACAAAGAGTCAACTGTCATCCAATAAAAGTAATTCTGATTCAGAACTATTTGAGTATGTTGGTATCATTGGCCACTGTAATTTAAAGAAAAACACAAACAAAAACTGTTCTAAACAAACAAGCATACATGATCTCCATTTAGTGTAATCTACATCAGCTGAACCGTTGATGCCAAATTATTACAATATTACTATAAATATCAACAGCACTTGTCATTTGTTGACTACAATAGGAAGTGTCAGTGAGTTGTAAATCATGCACTAATCTTAACAAAAATTCATAATCAAGTTATGATAAGAAAAAAGTGAAGTTTTGCATGTGCTAAATGAGATCATGTGTCACACACTCTGACATCATATGCCATACAACTTAAAAACTGATTGTTTCAGAGGTAGTAATCAAGTGCACTCATTATATACATCTTAAGGTAGTGTTCACATTGTAAACAAGCATTCTTCCTCTTAAATGTTTAACTTGTGATATGTACATTTTCTTCATTCACTCTTTTAATATTTAGTTAAACCTGCTCTAATACAATTTTTAAAGTTCTTATAACTTTGGTTTTTGGTTTTGTTTCACTGTACATATAAATTTTTAAAATATAGGTTTGTGATACATATGTATGAAATGAAAAAATATAAAACTCTGTGAAGATATACATATCACTTACTTATTTCTAAAGAATATATTTAGATAACATTCGAATATGATAATGCCCCTATTATTGGGTTCTTAGGTATGTCACATTTTAAAACTTTGGGGGTAGGCAATGTAATTAACATTTTACTCAATCCTGTAAAGATAATCAGTTAACAATTGTAATAAATTTACTTTAAACTGTTCATCAAAATAAGATTATCAAAATGAGCATAATGTCATAAAAAAGGTAGGTTTTTAAGCTACCTTAATGATTATATACAAAAGTAACCAAAGATGGCAAACTAAATTCTTGTCCAGGTTCAAATGTTTTAGTACTTATTATACAAGTATTTTAAACCTTCATAAACAGTTCCACAATTAAAATACGATAAATGCATCATCTACACATATACTATAATAAAATGACTAAAGTCAGCAAGATATTCCTTCAATTATTGTCTTTTATGAACATTTACAAAAAAATTTTTCACAGCACACAAAAACTTGGACCTCATACTAACTCCATTAATGTTATTTCAATAAATACTAGTGTATTTCACACATTATTCCAGCATGAAAACCAAATAGTTTGATTAGTTTGTATACACTCTCAGATACAATTTTACCTTTCTTCAGCTGTAGCAAATACGTTAATAATTATGACTTTGAAAACAAATTGTTCAACCAAGTACTACAAAAAATCATACTTCTACACACACTATGTGGATGAAACTTTCACAGTTATATCCAAAGACAACTTCTGGTTAAAGAAATTTCATGACATTGATTTCCATTGACTCTTCCAAACAGTTCACTTATGCAGCTGAAAGTGACAATAAAATCGAATTTCTAGATGTTTCAATCACAAGACATTTAAATGACACAATTGAAACAGAAGTTATGGGCTTTCAACTGAATCCATTATGGAGAACATTTTTCAATGGAATAAGTATGAAGAAATCAAGCTAAAAAAACAACACTCGCTAGATTTCGCTGTTTACACACAGTATACCCTTGAAAATGACACACGAATACATCAAAACTAGTCGGGATAATCAAATTCATATTTTTGTAAATTTATGTTTGTTACTTAATTTGTGCTTATAAAGCTGTTAATCTTTACAACATATATAGATAGCACAAAATACTACACAACTTGAAATTAATCGAGAAACTACAAGCTTTTAATTCACATAATTTTAAAACCTTCTCTACTGTCAATTTTAATTTAAATGCAATAATTCAAGAAGATTATACTTAAAAAATACATGCACTTAATTGCTTAGTATAAAGATGAGTTAAGTTATAGCCTCTAAACTTTTAAACTTCGGAACAATTCATATCCACAATTTCAACTTAGGCACTTTAATTTTTAAAAGGATATTTAAACTGACACTACACAGACCTACTAATAAACTATTACAAAACACAGAAATAGTTATGTAACATTTCATATTTAATCAAGCCCTAACTCAAAGTTTCAAAGCTTATTAAATTAAATATAGATAATAAGCTCAATTAAACTTCACAATTATCACATGTATATATATATATATATATATATACACACACTAGCATACACAAAACAATAGAGTATAATTTAAAGTTAGAATCTCTCCTCCACTTTACACTTTAGACAAACATTAAATCCTCTTTCCCCCATTAATAATTGAAATTCACATGTAAGCTTTCCAATGATCTAAAGTTATCATCAGGCAAAGAACTTATGGTGTAAATGTTTAAATGCAAGCATATCTTGAATTAACTAGAAGTTAAAGTTTAAATATAATATGCCACAACTAGTTCTGATGTTTAAGTTTTACTCTATATTGTTGCATTTCAAAGAACTACTGACTTGTATTCAAAGTCAGTATTTTCTAAGCACATGCTTTCTATAACTCATAATTTGCAGTTAAAGAATCACATTCTGTATTTTATGGAATAACTTTTGATCAGGTTGATGGAATTATCTAATATCAAATCCTGCAGCTGTTGTGGTCAGTTGAATTTAGATTGAGTTTACATAGAAAACAATGGTTTGAGGAATGTACTAGTGACTTTGACTCACTTTGTTGCAGAAAATATGTAGATGACTGGCACATTTACAGTTTTTAATCTCCAAGTCAGGTTAATGGATTTTTAAAATATTTGAACAACAAACATTCAAACATAGCAATTACAGTTGAATGTTAATAAAAACGTAGCTTGCCATTTTTGACCATCTTGACATATACTCAGTAAAGTAGTTTTAAAATTGGCTTACATCATAAATCAAAATTTTTCAGGAATTTTCAGTTTTGTTCCTTGGGCATTTAAAGCAAATTCAGTTAAAGTGACTGTTAATCTTTCTTACAGAATTGTAAACAATTAAATTATACTATAATCAGGGAAATACTTATAAAAGTTACAAGCAATGCACATACAGGAATCACAAATGAGTAATTGCAACTAAGTGTTAAATTTATTAAAGGTACTAGACATTATCACAGAAAATACAGAAGTTAAAAAGCTGTACAATGCATTACTATTTTTTATGTGAGTACTTTGCTTTACAGAAAATATTATGTAATGTTTTCTTATTGCTATCCAGTTTATCCTGTATTACTCCCCTCAATTCAGCTAAGTTGATTAATCTCCTTCTGACCTTTTCAGTTCTTATGTAAGCCCACACAACCTCAAAAACATTTATATCAGGACTATGAGCATACCAAACTATGGTTGTGACATTCTTCAACAGATTGTTTAAACAAGTTGCTGTCCATTCAACTAACAAAAAAGAACTTAGTTTCAATAATAGGTAGTGATTATCAACAGTTAGAGAACAGATGAGTAAGAAAATCTGTTATGAAAAACTATACCTAATAATGATAAAGTTTTGTCATTTCCAAATTTATATGAATCATTGCACAGAGGTGCAAGCTCTATCACTAAGAGACCATCTACTTGTGTAACTTCGAACTTGAGAAGTTATGAAGAACTGCATTACATGTTTCTCTTAACTAACAATGTTTCCATAATTTGTGTGAATCTAACAACAGCAAGCCTGAAGCTGACATTAAATTTCCATAAGCAACAGTAAATAACCTTTATTTTCACCATTTTAACTTCAATATAATATTGTGTACATTGTTTTTCAATTACCAAAACATCTGTAAAAGTCAACAGGCATGACAGAAATCAATACTTCAGAATTTTTTGAACTTGTTAGTTGTATTAAGCAGCTGTTGGATGACACATCCAGAAATAATATTTTAAGGTTGAGAGTGAAGAACTCTCCACATTTCCCCATGGCAATGCTCCTAAACCCATCTTGAAACAGAATCATACCTAGGAACAGATCATTTTGCAACAATACATCCTGTTGAATCATAAGTGAATGAAGCATGTTTATAAATGTTTCTAATTTTAAGAATGAACATTGAAATCATAGAATCAAATGTAAAAAATATGGAACTAAGTATCATACTTGCAACTGGTGAGCCACAAGTATAACACTCTTTCCTCGCAAAGCTCCCTTGATGTAATGCTGAAAGATATGTCGAGCAACTGAGGCATCTACACAAGACAAGGGATCGTCCAACAAATACAATTCTGCATCTGAATAAAGAGCTCGAGCAAGACTAATCCTTTGCTTCTGTCCTCCACTAAGTGTGACACCTCTTTCCCCGACCTATTCAGGTATAAAAACATGAAGAATAAGTTTATATAATTCAAGTGAAGTAATAATAGCCAAAATCTACATTCTTTAAACATAACAAAAAAAAAGATCAAAAACACTAATAAGGTTATCTAAATAAGATTTGAATGCCAAAAGGTGAGAAAACAAAAACACTAAGAGATGAAAAATCACATTAGATTTATTTATTTTTTTTTCCATTAATAATTTCAGATTTTCTTTTGTTTCCCTTAAGTTAGTGTCCAGGAGACTCAATCAATACCAGATCATGATAACTGAGCTGAATGAATCATAAGGGACAATCTCACTACTTCTAATCAGGACCGCTGATGGGGGGTTAATGGTGAAAATTACCCTGGGCCCGGGGTCATCAGGGGGCCCATAATAAGGTAACATGCACAAAGAGTTATATTAAAATATAACCAGTAAATTTGTACTTAAAAGTTAGACCTTAGCGAGTCTGTAAAACAAGTAGTGTTCAATTTGTTTATAAGGTATTAAGTACTGAACTTTGTAAGTCATACGATTATGGAGGCCCATATGTATCACCAGGCCCAGAATATCTCTCGGCAGCCCTGCTTCTAATGATCTCGTGAGACAAAAGTATAGAACCATTTGCACTAGAGATGGTACATTATTAGCAACTATTTTAGGTAAGTGTTTTTCTTTTCAGTTTCTAAGGTGTAAAACTGTAATATACTTAAAGAAGTCAGGCAGTTTTGTGATGTTATGAAAACATGCTTGGGTGAATAAGTACATGTGCTTTAAATTAGATAAGAGTGAGCTGATCAAGTTTGAAAATTTGTAATGGTCATTTGAACTACTACCTTAAGAATAACTGGTGGTCTGTCATTATCTTGTTACTTAATTTTGCATGCTGGCTAAATATCCTAAACTTAGAATATTTACTTATAAATCAGCCTGTACCATCACTCCTTTTTGCTGTATCAACACAAAAACACATCTATCAAATAAGTGGCTAAAACTCTCAGCATGGGCTCGGTCAAGATGACTGACACTGCAACCATTAGGTAACCAAAAAAGTATCCATACTATAACTTTTAATGTGGTAAGTATCTTCATGAAATTTGGCAAGCTTTTAGTAAACGTTACAAGTCTTTTTTTTACACAAGAAATCAGATTTTTTAAAATAAATATTTTTACTAAAGATCTATCCATGAATATATGGAGTCAGTGTTGACAAGTTTAAGAGTAAGGTGATTTTCTTATGATTAAATATATTTTTCCATCTTTTAGTTTTTTAAATCTATTTGCATAACCTATAAAACCTTCTAAACAAACATCAAACTTTTCTTTAAAATTATATTTTATTTTCTTTACTCAAACTCTATACAGACTTGGTCAATTTGACAGATCTTATAACCAAAAAAAATTAATTAAATCTTACTTATTCTTCATTTCTTTCTTAAATGACTGTAGGTTATAACAGAAAATAATTATCCTAAACAGCTTAAAGTTTGCAACAGTTTATATGATTACATTTAGGTTTATTGCTCTTTGAACTGTCTAACTAATAGCCCCACAATATAACAGATAACATACACAAATTCCTTACCTCTTTGTTAATTAAGAAGATAAAACACGTACGTTTGGAATAATTTTGTGTCATATCAAAAAGTCATAGCTGGGTATAATAACCATTTCCAATGAATTAAACAATGATAAAATTAAAACTTTATTATAGGAGCTTCTCAAGATAACAATAAAGATTATGTTCATGATCACACTTCATGAACATGGTCTATCTTAAAGGAAAAAATAAAAGATAAAGTTGTTGTTTTCTTAGTGCAAAGCCACACAATGGGCTATCTGTACTCAGGATACCGTGGGGAATCAAATCCAAGATTTTAGTGTTCTAAGTCCTTAAATTTACTGCTGACCCACTAAGGTATAAGAATAGAGCAGAGTAATGAAATGAAAATGTATATTTAAAAAAATTACTAAACCTTTCTTGATTATTCTTATCCAAATGTGATGGCTGGTTATATTTAATTTCATCAGAGGAGTACAAAAGATGCATGGATCAGTTCTGAATTCCATGCAAACAGCAGGAAACTGCTATAATATAAACAAGTCTACATAAAATATTGTGGAAAAGGAGCTTGGTCATGATTGATAAAAACATATACTCAGAATCACATGACATAAGGTCACTGCTCTTGGTCAGCCTCCAATGAGTAAATATACACTATAAAAGATATGTAAATAGCAATAATGATGAAACTTGCTATTTCTCGAAGTTTACAACACACATATAAAAATAATTGCTAACTTTTTCCAAACTCAAAGCAAATTAGGAAGGAAAAAATGGAAACAAAGAATGTGAGATATCATTAAGTTACTAGAAAGATTCTGGAACACATCAACATATAGCTACAAAATATAAATCAGTACCAAAGCAAATTCTTATTCATTAAGATTTTTTACAAACAAGAAAATTCTTTGCTTCCTCACTCTATTTTAAATAAAGCCTATGAATTTTAAAAACATAGTTAAAACTTAATTACTTAATCTGGGATGTTAACCCTATTGCCACAGGTCACGAATCAAAGGCCATGTCATCATGTTTGTTGACTTGCATTCAAAATTTTATTGAACTACTATTTTATGAATTTATGTCAATACGTTTGGTTTCAAACTGTAGATTATAATTCAAATTTTAGTACTATACATTATTCAATTATTTAATTTAAAAGTAAATATTAAAAACACACTAAAACACCGATTTGTGTGTGTCACATGGTATGTTGAGTGTGGCACTGGTTCAAATTAGATGTTTGTGATGTCAAAGTACAATGTCTATAGTTTCATACGAATTAGGAAAACTCAAATTACCGATATTAACAAGCTAGAATATAAAATAAGAACCTCCTATCTTTTCTATTTGTTGAGTTATTGCTCATGTACTGAATCAAATAAAGTAGACCTGCTCACCTCTTCCCATTTTTGGAAACAGTTCCTTATATACACTTACTTGTGTATATGACATGTGAATAACCAATCTAAAGCTCAGAATGTCCCCCTAGTGGCTTTCTTAGCCATTTTCATGTGTTTGGATGCCATCTCGTTTTTTCTAAACAAGATTTCAAGGAGGAAGGTTGTGTCTTTAGTCTGCTCAAAATTTCATATACAACTTAGTTACCAAGCTTGATAAATTATAGTGGAATTCTATGTTATCGATATAGTAACATAAGATTTCTTTGTTTATTCACATGTATATATAAAAAAACCTAAAAAAACATTTTGTTTCACATCTTCCATGTGCAAAATTTCTTAAGGCTTAGCAAGTTATGAGAAGCAGCAACTGAGTAAGGTCGTAACAAGAAGAGATAATTGTTTGCTTCACTTCTTCATTTACTGTTCTACGTTTTAAGAAAAGCAAGTTTAAGAATTTGTTTGTAAATAGTAATAATCTATATACATATATAATGTATAATAATTGAAATGTGACTATTTTAAAAAATACTAATCCACTAAAACACAGCCAAGACAGGTCACTTTGTAAAGACTAAAGGTCAGTTTTATATCATTAGATACAGTAACATGAGTGCACATGTGCTGTGTCATTGTAACTTCTGTATTGTCAATATAACAAAAATATATAATGTTATGAGATTTAAGTTATTTAGACTAAACATTTATGTTTTTGTGTTATAATCTGTAGTCATTCTATAACGAAAAAAGCATAATTTTCATTTATTTACTAATTCTTTATGGTGGTTATGAGGTCAGTCAAATTGACAGACCCTGTATAGTTAAGGTATAGAAAATAACTGACAAAATTAAAAAGTTTTACTGAAAACAAGTGTTTGAAATGTATTCAGGAGGTTTCAGAGATTACACAAATAATATTTGAGATTTTTGGGACAAAGAATAGTTTTTTAATCATGACATGAAAATCACTTCGCACTTGGACTAGTAACGAAACAGACTCGATATTTGCACAAACAAATCTTTAGTGAAAAAACACTTCATTAAAAAATCTGATTTTTTGTGTACAAAATACTTTGGAATCATTACTAAAAGTCTACCAAATTTCATCATTAAAAGCTATTGTATAAATACTTAACGTGTGCATATGTGTATACGAACTAATGTATTTCATACAGAGGCCATCACAAAATGGTTAACAGAAGTATAAAATAATATAATTAACTAATTTAAAAATATAATCTGCATATTATCCACACTTCCATACCTGGCTAAAATATGCTAGTAAATAATGAATGTCCAAATGTATGATAACTAATCTAAATTTATCTTCAAAAAGCCAACAAAACCCACTTTCCTAAGAATGAATTTTCCATAGTCCTGTCAAGAAGATTAAATCTTCTTGTTTTCCTTCAACTTACAACCTCTAAATCATTTCCATTCTCTTAAATTTTTTCACTAATCTATGCTACATGTAATAATTGATTACTGCTGCAGTGGCACTTATACAAACCTCTGTTTCATCCCCTCCAGGTAGAGCTGCAATATCTTCAGTCAGACTACAGCAATATACAGCCTCATAGTACCTGTAAACAAGAAATTCAATAAGATAAATTCTAGCAAAGCAAGACAGATTCTGTAAAACTACAGGAGTATATAGTTTTACATTAGATTAATACCATGTTTACCATTCAGGCTTAGGTTATATCAGTATGAGCTACATATTATTAGTCTCCTCCTGCTTGTGACATTGAATCATATTTTATAGGCTGAACACCATCATTTATTACCAGTATATTAAACTCAATGTACACAGTTTTATATCACTTCTTATTTACAGTACATCATTGTCAAATAAAACTAATATTGTTAAAGTCTCATGTGAACTCATCAACATACAATTTAAAAACAGTATTCTAGTCATACTACTCAGCACGAAACAACCAATAAACAATTGATTCAGTTAGATTACTCAGATTATTTGTAACAAATAATTACTTATAAAAAAAAAAAAAAAAAGTTAAAATTTTAAAAAAAAGATGGCAATAAACACTCAAAACAAACTATTTTAAATTATGAATCCAGTCTATAACCCAATTTTTTTACATAAACATTATACAATAAATTTTAAGTCACCACACTACAAATTAACACAATTTTACAAAATTACCGTTTTGATTGAAAGGGCAAGCCAAATAATATGTTTTCTCGGATAGAACTGTTTAAAATCCAAGGGTGTTGGGGAACATAAGCAAGTGACCCTCTTACCGACACTTGACCATGACGTAAGTGCATCTAAAGAATAGGTATTAATAATATTTTTTATACATGTTTATTTAAAATTGTTATTAAATGCACATTTTCTTATAAATGATTTTCAAAATAACTGAATGACACCCAGAGATAGTTTCAACTCGCAAATAAATTTATTTTTCAATACCAAACACTAACATTGCAGACAATGCACAAATGTTGAAGTCACTGTTGTTAATTTCACCTTTATATCCTGATAAATGTAAAAAAGAATTTTCTATACCATGTTTACAAATGCTGCTTAATATGAATGAAGATATAGTCCACTGTATCCAAAACAATAAAGTCACTGTTGCAGTTTACAAAAAAAATTATTAAACATAAAAAACAAGCATTTATTAGTACATTTTTTGTGTTCATTTGTCAAATGTAGGCTTCTACCTCCCATGAATAATTGACCAAAGATCACAATTAGTTTGGTAACATCTAGTTTCTTAACAAGAAGGGTGTAAAGTTTGCTTAGATAATCCTTTATTACATTATTTAAAAACCAAAGATACATTAAAACAAAAAAAGCTTTAAAATTTCAATTCCTTGATGAAAACCATGAAACCAGTTCATCAGTCTGTAACTTTAATATGATAAAACAGGATGGTTACAATTATTACAAACAGAAACTATCAACAATATGTAAACTTATAATGATAAAATCAAACCAACATTTTCACAAACACTCATTTTGTAAGACTTGAATCCGAGATGGATAAACAGAGCATTTTTATTCTTTAATAGCAAATTTCACAGTTGAAAATTACCAATTAAAACTTATAAACTAGATGAAAAACAAGAATGTTGTCTCAAAATTAGAAAGTTGGCATTTAACTTACCTATGTTAACAATAAAACATTTAAATTCTACACAAACTTTATGAAACCTTCAAAGTAATCACACTAACACTATTAAATATAAAATAAAACTGTAAGGTGACAAATACCAAACACTTTACGAAGATCTTTATGTCACTGGAAAAATATGTGAAACAAGTTACGCTTATATAAACAATGTTTACAGAAATATACCTATATGGAAGACTAGGGTACTAAATAAATCAAATTAAAGTATTAAAAACTGAATCTGTTTTTCACTATAAGTTCAAGGATAAATTGTTTTAAAAATCAAATAAAAGGACAACTAATTTGTAAACAAAAGTGTTAATGTTAGACACACTTGATCTACATGTAACTAGGAATCACTTTTATTAAGTCTAGGAAGACCATAAAACATCAAGTTTACTTATAAACTTACTTTCCTTCCTATAATTCCTAACAGATAATTCTGAAGCTTCCTTTCTTGTTGCAAATTAGAATCATAACCAAGAATTTTAAAGTACTTAAACCAGGCCTCAACAAATACTTTCAGATCTAGGAGCCAGCTCAAAAACTTGGGAGCCAGGTGTGCCTAACCTACTTTTACTACTGTTTGTACCAGGAAATGGGGCTACTGTGTATTTATTTATTTATTTATTTTCACAGCAACGAGTGCATGCTAATGATCACACGATACCAGCAATCAGTTGATAGTACTGCCTGAACTAACTGCCTTTGGTCCCATCTGAATCTAGACACAAGCACTGATTGGTTAAATTGAGAGAAAGAAGAAAAACAAAATGGCATGAAATTAGTAACGTGTTGTTCAACTGCAGCACTTCATTCCTGAAAAAACATGAAGTGCTGAATCACCAATAAAATCATAGAAACAATTTAGGGCTCAAAGAATGTGAAAAATAGTTCCGGACTTCTTCTAGATTTGAGTTCAATTTAGCACAGCCCTATTTACGAAAAAAAATAGGAGAAAATACTGGTGCCCAGGATTTGTCGAGGCCTGAATAAAAGTTTAATATAACTTTTTTATAAAAAAACCACTACTATTACTTATATCTGATTTTACAGTAAATAATTATTTTAATAAACTTAATTATAATCTTTCATTTTTAGACAAACTAGATGTAAAAAACAAACAGCCAGAAATGTCAAAACCAGAAAATACAGTTATAATATTTTCAGCACTTCTACAATGCATGTAATTTACAGGAATAATTTTTTTAAGTGCTGTAATATACATTCAAATTTGACATAAAAAAAACAAATTTTTAGTAAAACTAAAGCTGGACAGTTAACTTGATTAATCAATTTAACCAACAAGTGTCATATAACTGATTAATTGAAATGATAATGAAATCAAGTAATGTCCCAAGCATTAATGTGACAACACAATGAGTATGAAGCAAAACAGTGAGTAATGTAAAATAGCAATAAATGTGTGACTATATTTTTTGCTTAAAAGACTTATCATGAGCAGAATGCTATATTATCTTTCATCATAGGGAAGTGTATATTAAACAGGAATTTATTAAAAATTTTGTCATAGAACATAAAATGTGTTGGTAACAGGTGTTTTGTGCTGCTTGCAATAGAGTAATTATCCTTGCAAGATGGCTGAAAGTGTACTAAAAAGCAGTAGTTTGAGGGTATTTTTCAATTAGTTTTCAATCCTTCTGCAGGATTTTTTCCTTTAAAAAACATCAAAATGCAGTATTTTGGATGCTGTGAATTGTCAAAGATGCCTCATATTTCTGTTGATGTATTCTTGAAAGGTCCTTAATTTTATCATCATAACTGTGTGCAAACTATGCATAAGAAGGTTTATAAACAGTAGCCTAGTACAAGTGTTATACAGTTTGATACTGATTGAAAAGAAACCTTGTGTCAGTTTAAGGCAATATAAATTGGCTTGAAGAATACTCGGAGTTAATACAAAATGTAAATGTCCAAATACTGGAAGTACAACTGGCTGTGTCCCAATACTACTAGTAGACACTTTGATCTGAATTTTAGAAACTCATGAGACATGCTACTGTAGAACATTAAACACTTCAACAGAAATAACTATTAGTGTTTAATTATCAAACCAACCTGGCCAAGAAGTGCCCCAATCAGAGAAGACTTCCCACTACCTACTTGTCCACATACACCAATCAAAGAACCCTAGAAAAACAAGATATACACAAATACTTTATATAAGATAGTTATGTTTTCCATATTACTATAGTTATACTTAGAACATTTTTAGGCCACATTTACAAAAATATAGCAAATTAGTCAAAGGCATTTCTTCATTTTAATTTTGTTAACATAATATTAATTTAGCCATGTTTTGAATAAGAAAATATTCACCCATTCATAATAAGATTTAATTGTCTATTAACATTACACTTATTCATGAAGCCACACTTAGGAAACAATGACATCTTCCTAACATATCAAATATAAATAATTGTTAACACTGTATTGATTCATTTATTCACATTATGAATCAAGCATTTACATCTTTATCATGAATGAGATTCAAATATCTAAAAATAAACTATAATAAAACAAGTTAATGATAGCATTTATAACATATATAATTTTAAAAAAAGATATAAGATGGCAGATTTTAAAAGCTCCTTTTAAAGAACTTTAAAAAGCAAAACCCCTTGAAAATTTATAATGTATTGAAAAGATAATTATGTTAAACACTGTCAATGGCATTGGTCCACTGGGTGAACTCCATTTCTGTGAATCTATACATAGTAATGTTTATCACAATTCTGAATGTACTGTGTATATCGTCACAAAATTTGACAAATTTTTAGTACATATTATAAGTTTGTTGCAAATAAAAAATCAGTTGTTTCAATATAGTGTTTCTACTAAAGATATGTCTGAACTTGCAAAGCTTTTACCAAGTCATTCTGAGTGAAAGGTGATATTAATGATAAAAGTACATTTCATCTTACAGTTCATAATATTTCATTTGCATAACCTCTAGAACATCATAAAATAACTTTTTTTTCTGTAAAACTATATTTTATCTCATTCTCTACCCTAACACTAACTTTAGTGAAAGCATCAATGTATAGATGAAAAAATACAAAATAAAATCAATAGTTTTCTAGAATGATCACAGATTCTAACAAAAAATTACAATTGTTTCTCGATACACAGTTTATTCTTTTCACACATCTAGTTGCTTTTAATTTTATTACAATGCCCTATCTAAGTATGTGACAGGTAATTAATCACAGCAGATGAACCTAGGGTAAACAACCAATCCAGTTATAATCCTGTGGTACAGTTAGCTCAAGCTTTTCTTGTTAATTTTTTTACTTTTTTATTTAACCTAGCAAGTTTCTAATTTTTACATTTTATTTACTTTTATTAAAAAAATACATAACATTAAATATAAAATATACATAAAAACGAAATTTTGGATTTACATTAGAGATGAAGTATTTCTGTAACTCATACTCAACAGAGTACTACCTTAGCATTAGTTTCTTCATACTATGTTGATTTTCCATAAAATCATTAACGTTCCTTTCAAATATGCATTTCAGAGCTCAAAACATATCAGGCACAAGAATAAAATGCACCAAAACTACTAAATTTATATGGCTTTCTAACCAAGCTACAAACAGATTCATTAGCTGCCTGAAGCTGAACACCACGATCATAAAGAACGAGGCTGAGGCTAAATATCTACTTGCAGTTACCAAAACAATATAATTGTATAAGGAATCTTGTAAAGAAAAGTTTCTCATTCTATTGGTTATAAAAGAGTGCAACAGAAATGTCAGAGAGAGAGAGTTACTATCTCTTTTTCTGTCAGACAGAATAATATCGGATGGACATGTTATACAAGTTGACATTTTTTCGTATCTCAGTAAAACAAGTAAATTGGAAGTTCTAACTTTATATTCTGGTTTGTCAATATCTATAGTGTGTTTCTAATTAGCTTTACCCTCAGAAAAATGACAGAAAGAAAATCTAAAATTGGCAATTCAGAGCAAAGACATGTCACATGACACAGAAGTGAAGACTAAAAAACATACTTAAACAGTTCCTTTAGAAATTAAGAAGCTCAAACTTAAATAATATAAAAACTTGAATTATAAAATAGATTTTGGTGCCAAGCTTACTGATATACGTTGATAATAGTTGTTTTAATTGTTTACATAAACTTTGAAAGTAGCCCTGTAAAAGGTTGCGATGAGCACATTATGACCCAGCCATTTATCTTGGGTTAAGTTATGTATAACAAAACATACATAGCCTTTTTCTATCACTATCATTAATATGAAAGCTAGATATATTTGAAAATACATATATAAACCTTGGTTACTTGTAGACCTGAAGAGAAGTATCCTACATCCATCTAGAATAATGTAAAAAACTATCTACCCACAGTACCATACGATGAAATTTCTAAAGTGTAATCACAGTTGAGTGAGAATAATCATTATCTTATTTATAAGAAAACTGTAAAACCTGAGTCTAAAAAAAAAGTTTAAATACCTGTATACCTGAAAATGAAAGTTGAATAAACTTCATTTTTTCTTTTTGTACAAATGAAATGTCTTTCATATTAACCCTCTCACTATGGGTTTGGTGGATTAAACCAACCTCATGACCATCAGTTTCCATACTGTAAATTTTAATGTTTTATGTATCTTCACAAAATTTTTGAAGCTTTTAGTAAACATTACAAGTCTTTTGTAGACAAAAAATCAGAAATTTTACTAAATATTTCTTTGTGAATACATGGAATCAAAGTGTTGCCTGCTCCTAGCTTAAAGTGATTTTCATATTAAGAAGAATTTCATTTACATAATCCCTCAAACCTCCTAAATAAATATCAAATGATTTTTCAGATAAGCTTTATATTTATCTGTTATTTTCTCTAACCTAACTCTATACAGAGTTAGTCGATTTGACTGACCTCATAATCATGATAAAAAATTAGGAAATGAATCTAAACTACCTTTTTCTTTATAAAATGATTAAAAATTGTAAAAGGAAACAGCAATTGTTTATTCTAAACAGCTTAAAGCTTGTAACAGTATATATATGTTTATACTTAATTTCATTGTTTTATTGGCTTTCAAACTGTAACTAATAGTCCCATCACATAAGTTGTAATTCAATCTGCAAATATACATGTATCAAATTATGTAACATGTGAGCTGCTTGCGAGCATATCTCATGAAGAATTTTATCATTATTAAGATTCTTCATTATCTTACCTAGTCTAACCTTATCTAACCTAACAAATTTCTAATTTCAACATTTCAGATACTTTTATAATAATAAATAAAGAATACACATGAAAAAATAAGAAATATAACACTTACTCTTGTTTTTTTGCTGTTGACTGTCAATGAAATTTAATCCTGGTTTTTTTTATAATGGTAATACTACATTAATTTTTTTTTATTGATTAAATAATGCAAGTAAGAACACAGAATAATAACATGCACAAAGTAAATAATGTTCTATAACTATCATAATTTTTTCTGCCTTTTTAACTATGCGATAAGAGCCTTTAAAGATTCAGATAAACTTGATGTGAATCCCGTGATAAAAACTTTTAAACTGAAGGCAAAATAGATATTTCTCTGTACAGAGAATGACTTAATATAATATGTCATTTTATATATTAAAACTCTGGTTTTCTATTGGTTATAAATAATAGAGTATAAAATGTCAGAGACAGCTATTGGCAATTTGTGAAAGAGGATACGACAGATGGGTGTGACAAGTGAATCTGATTTTCTAGTTTATGGCTCTGCAAACAAATAAGATTGAAAGCTATGAACATTTTGCTTTGCCTGAGTATTATATGTTAAATTTTGTTAAATACACTAGAGAAAATGGAAGAACTAGAGAGCAAATGTCATAATTATCATACTAGAGAAAACTGAGGATATTTTCGAATATTTCCTTATAAAATTACAAACTTAAACAAAATTTGATTTATTAACAATGTTTGGAAGCCAAATTTATTCATATACAATGATAATAAAAGTAGCTTAATCAAGTTTTGCATGTAACTCTCTAAAGAGTCATGACATTCACACTTAGAACAGTTCATAGTGTTTAAGGAAAAACATTCATGAAGAAAAAAATGAACTAGTTTTGACGTTACTGAAATTTATTTTATGTATATTTGAAATCCAAAAATTGTAAATATGTACAATAAAAATTGACTTATATCTATGCTGGATTAATCAATAACTATAATTCATATACGTAGCATAATTGGGCTTTATTGATTTAAGAACAAGTTCAAAGAAATCTATTTATATATTTTTTTACCCTTTTCATAACAAAACTAATGTCCAGGAGTGCTGGGAGTGAAGTTGAAAAGTTGGAAGAAACTAAGGCTGTGTCAACTGAAGCTTCAGGATCAGGATGAGGGACCTTTTCTGTATCAGTTACTGTAAAAGTGAGAAAAATGTTTAACACATTTTTGTGGGAAAACATTTAGGCATTTTCTATTCAGAAACCTTTTAGAATTAATAAGGTTACTCATGATATTAAATGGTTGTTGATGTTATAATTTATCTTATAATAAGGTATATAAATCAGCGTAACTGTTGTTTTTATTAATGATATGCTTCATGTTTGTTAAAAAAATTACCAAACATATACTACTACTTCTTATTTGTTTGAACTATCAGGCCTGAGATATTTAACTGTGTAGATATTCTGATATTAAAAACCTTGAGTATCATATACAGTCTGTTTGACACAGAATGTTTGTAAAACAATACCACAGAATCCTGTTAAATGTACAGAAAATATAGAAATATAGAAATATTGTTAAAACACTTGAACAAGTTCTTCCATTCAGGCTTCTTACCACTTAAATTTAATTCTCCTTTGGTAGGTTTACAGCTTTTATGTGATAGTGAAGGTACTGATTGTTCCCATGACAAAGTGGCTTTGGATATGTAAACTGCATTTTCAGGATTTGAGGGTAAAGTACTGTAATTCTCTTTTTCTTCTAACTGAAGAATGCTCTATAAAAATGTAAAAAAATGTATGTGCATGTACATACATACATACATATATATATATATATATATATACACACACACACACACACA